>NW_004444106.1:226797-236167 GCF_000243295.1 Trichechus manatus latirostris | reverse complement strand
CTTTTATGGTGGATTTTGTTTTAAAGTCTATTTTATCTGAGATTAGTATTGCCACTCCTGCTCTTTTTTGGTAGCTGTTTGCTTGATATATTTTTTTCCATCCGTTGATTTTTAATAAATTTATGTCTTTTTTTCTAAGTTGTGTCTCTTGTAGACAGCATATTGTTGGATCCTGTTTTTTTGTCCATTCTTTCACTGTCATGTCTTTAATGGTGCATTTAGGCTATTTACATTCAGTGTAATTATTAATAGGTGTGAGTTTATTACTGTCATTTTGTGGTGCTTTTTTTTTGTGGTGCTGATGTTTTCTTTGTTCCTCTCACTCTCCTGTGCTGAATTTCTTTTGTTTGTGGATTTTTTACATTTGTTTTGTTTTTGTAGGTTTTGTTTTTACTGAAACTTCATGTTTTCTTCTTTATTTTGATGAGTAGATTTGTTAACTTTCTTTGTGGTTACCTTGAAATTACCCTTCTCTTCCTAAGTTTGAACCAGTCTATTATTACTTGGTATCGTCTTGCCTACCTCTCCATTAGAATGTTCTATACCTACACCGTTTATTCCCTCTTTTATTGTTCTGATGTTGTTATTTACAGATTAACCTCTGTGGTTCCCTGTTGCAATTCTTTCAGTTTTGGATAGTCTTTAAGAGTTCATTTCCTAGGTTGGTATCTGGCTAGTACAATCCTGTGTCCTAGATTCAGCCTATGGTCTGATGTTGTTTGTTCTCAGATCAAAAGATTCCCTTTAATAAGTCTTGTAAGTTTGGTTTGGTTTTTACATAGTCCCTTAATTTCTGTTTATCTGGAAATGACCTAATTAAACCATCATATTTGAACAAGAGTTTTACAGGATATTTTATTCTTGGCTGGCAATTTGTTTCTTTCAAGGTTTTATATATATCATCCCATTGCCTTCTTGCCTGCATGGTTTCTGCCTAATAATCCAAGCTTAGTCTTATTGTTTCTCCTCTGTATGTGACTTTGTTTTTCTTTAGCTGCTCTCAGGATTCTTTGTCTTTGGTTTTGGCGAGTGTGATTATGATATGCCTTGGTGATTTTCTTTTGGGATCTATCCTATATGGGGTTCGTTGAGCTTCTTGGATGGTCAGCCTTTCATCTTTCATGATATTGGGGAAGGTTTCTGTCAACAATTCTTCAATGATCCTCTCTGTGTTTTCTGTTTTCTCCCCCTGTTCTGGAACTCCGATCACTTGCAGATTTTTGCTTTTGATTGTATCCCACATAATTCTCAGGGTTTCTTCATTTTTCTTCATTTTTTTTTCTGATTTTTCCTCAAACACAGTTGTATCCAAGTGTTTGTCTTCAATTTCCCTGATCCTGTCTTCCATTGTTTCAAACCTGTTCCTCAGCCCTTCTATGACACTGTCCATTTCTGAAATCTTGTTGTTTATCTTTTGGATTTCTAATTGTTCTTTTTGTATGATTTTTAGTTGTGAATTTATTTTAGAATTTTGTTCCTGTATTATTTTCTTGAATTCTTCCATTTTTGTCTGCATTTTCAGTGAGTTTGGCTGCCTTTTCCATGAATTTGTCTAGTTTTTGCTCATTTTTGTCTGCTTTTTGCTTCAACTCTTGGATAATTCTGAATATTAGAGATCTGAATTCCCTATCATGTAGTTCTAGTGCCTTTTCTTCTACTGGAAAGTCATCTGGTGTTTTAGTTTGGATGCCTACTGGAACCGTCCTGTCCTGCTTTTATATATGTTTTGATATCATCTTCTGTCTTTGTGGCATTCAGTAGTTATTTTTCTCTTTTACCGATTGTAGGTTTGTTTGTTTCATCCTGCTTTTTTGTTTTATTTGGTTATGTCTGAGCAGGTGGGCTGTGCCTTCTTTGTTGTTTGCTCGTCTACAGGAATGATACTTTTCACCTCCTTCTCCAATGGGCAGGGTCAGTCACTCAGGTATGGTACAGCAGGGCAGGTCGAGCTGAAGGGGAGTTGCTGGGATGGGTTGTCTGTGGCACATACTAGGGCTGACAGGGAGGGCTGGGAATCAGTGCAGGGCAGGTTCTGGTAGGCCGTGCCTATGCTGCTTGGGGGTGTGATGTTCAGCATACAGTGCAGGTAGGCAGGAAGGAGGAGGAAGATTGTGATGTGTGGAGCTAAGATTGGTATGGAAAAGAGGAGAGAGAGGATAGAGGAACAGGAGCCAAAAACATACACACAAACATAAAACAGTGCTAAGGGAGCTTGCTATTGGAGTGGAGACAGAGAGACTGAGAAATGGAGAAAAACAAAAATGAAAAGAAAAAGGATAAAAGAAGAAATGAATAAATCAAGAAAGTGGAAATGAAGAAAGACAAAAAGGGAAAAAGAGAGAAGAAAACAAAGCAAAGAAACAAACAAACAAAAAAAAAAAAAAAAACAAGAAAAAAAGAAATGCCCCCAGGGATGTCATTATGCATCTGCTCAGAGTAAGGGAGTATCTCCCAAGCTGCGTGGCACTGTCTGGCCAGAAGGGGGTCCCAAGCCAAGAAAAGAAAAAGAAAACAATCAAACAAACAAATCAAAACAGAACAAATCAGAACAAACAAACAAATAAAAAGTCCTGGGGGTCCCACAAGCGTGGTGGCATGGGCCAGGAAACAGTTCCACAGTCGAGCGGCACCTCACAGCCCCCTAGGAAGAAGCAAAGATGGTTACAGAGCCAGGTATTTGAGAGAAAGGAGGGGGAGGTGGTGAGGGGTAAGGAAGAAATCTAATGAAGCAGAAAAAAGCAATACCAGCAGCTAACAAATGGCACTCCAGGAGCCAGCCAGGATGGGTGGATGGAATCCAAGTGACAGCGGGGTGAAGCCAGTGCTTCCCGGCCAAGAGACTGTGGCTGCAGTAAGCAGAGGAGGCCTGGTGGGGGTGAAGAAGGTGGGGGTGTAGGAAAGCATATATCATTGGTTACTGGTTGTTCTGTCTACTGCTGGAAGCTCCGTGAAGCTCCTTTCGCATACCTCCTGTTTGCTGATCTCCAATAGGAGTCCAAGATGGAGGATGCATGCCGTAGTAGTTAATAGGGGACCTCTGTGTGTATCTGTCCTTGCTCTCTGTTCTCTGTCAGTTTCTTATTCCATTTGGTGCTTGGCTGAGTTCTTTATCTCTTAATTTGATGCTTTGAGTTTCAGGATTGATGTGTGACTCTGTTTGACTTAGTTTTTTGGATCTTTGCTGTGGAGGGATGGTGTTGTGCTTCTGGAAGTCCCCAAGTCTCAATGAATTTAAAGGGATTCATATGTTTAAATTATTGTTTGCCACTATCCCTGGAATTGAATTAAAAATCAATAAAAGAAAGATATTTATAAAATCCCCAAATTATGAAAGCTAAATAACACAGTTCTATATGGAAGAAATAAAAATGGAAGTAGAAAATATTTTTATCTTTAGGATAACAAAAATCCAACATATCAAAACTTATGGGATAAAACTAAAAAAGTGATCAGGGAAAAATTTATTGCACTAGACACCTAAATTAGAAAAGAGAAAAGATTTCAAATCAATGATCTAGCTTTCATCTTTAGAGAACCTAAAATAGAAGAGAAAATTAAACCTTAAATAAGCACAAGAAAGAAAATAATAAAAATAAATGAAGAAATCATTGAAATATAAAACTCAAAAACAGTAGGGGAAATGAATAAAGCGAAACTCTGATTCTTTGACAATATCAATAAAAGTGATAAGTCATTAGCCAGATTTATCAGGAATAAAATAGAGAAAACACAAATTACAAATAACAAGAGTGAATGAAGACATCACCACAATTTTACACACATTAAAAAGATAACATAAAATAAAACAAAACCCTATGCCCATAAATTTGATAAGTTGGATGAAATGGACAAATTCTTTGAAAGACCCAAACTTCCAAAGCTCATTCCAAAATAAATAAAGAAACTTAATAGTCCTATATCTATCTTAGAAATTGAATTTGTAGTTAAAAACCTTCCATGTCCAGATAGCTTCACTGGTGAATTCTACCAAATACTTAAAGGAGGAAATCCTATCAATTCTACACAAACCCTTGCAGAAAATGAAGAAGTAGCAGAAAATAAACTCATTCTATGAGGCCAGCATTCCTCTGATACTAAAACTAGAGGACAGTGTTACAAGAAAAGCAAACTACAGACAAATATTCCTAATGAACACAGGCACCAAAATTTTAAACAAAATTTTAGTGAATCAATTCAGTGATATCTAATAGTGATAATGTGTTGTGACCATTTGGTACTTATCTGTCTTAGTCATCTAGTACTGCTACAACAGAAATACCACAAGCAGATGGCTTTAACAAAGAGAAATTTATTTCTTCACAGTAAAGTAGGCTAAAAGTCCAAATTCAGGGCGTCAGCTCCAGGGGAAGCCTTTCTCTCTCTGTCAGCCTTCTCATCAATGTTCCCCTGGACTAGGAGCTTCTCCGTGCAGGGACCCCGAGTCCAAAGGACACGCTCTGCTCCTGGCACTGTTTTCTTGGTGGTATGAGGTCCCCCTGTCTCTCTCTCGCTTCTCTCTTTTATCCCAAGAGATTGCCTCAGGACACAATCCAATCTTGTAGGTTGAGTCCTGCCTTCCTAACACAACTGCCATCCATCCTCCCTCATTAACATCATAGAGGCAGGATTTACAACATATAGGAAAATCACACAATACCAGGAATCATGGCCCAGTCAAACTGATACATTTTTTGGGGGGACATAATTCAGTCCATGACATTATCCAAAGAATGTAAGGCTGGTTTAACATTATATGTAAATTCCCATGTAAACAGTCTAAGAAGAACAACAATATAACTATTTCAATAGATGGGGAAAGAATATTTGACAAAATTCAACAGCCATTTATGCTTAAAACTCTTAGCATTGAAGCTATTTTTTCTTCTATGAACTTTATAGTTTTTGGCTTTATATTTAGCTCTTTGATCCATTTTGAATTAGTTTTTGTATATGGTGTGAGGTATGGGTCTTGTTTCTTTTTTTTTGCAGATGGACATCCAGTTTTGCCAGCACCATTTGTTAAAAAGACTGTGTTTTCCCCATTTGATGGACATTGGGCCTTTGTCGAGGATCAGGTGACAGTAGGTGGATAGATTTACATCTGGGTTCTCAATTCTGTTCCACTGGTCAATGTGTCTGTCGTTGTACAAGTACCAGGCTGTTTGGACTATCGTAGCTGTATAGTAGCTTCTGAGGTCAGGTAGTGCAAGTCCTCCTACTTTATTCTTCTTCAGTAGAGCTTTAATTATCCAAGGCTTCTTCCCTTTCCATATGAAGTTAATGATTAGTTTTTCCATCTCTTTAAAGAATGTTGTTGGTATTTGGATCGGGATTGCATTGTATCTGTAAATTGCTTTGGGTAGCATTGTCATTTTCGCAATGTTGAATCTACCTATCCATGTTCATGGTATGTTTTTCCATTTATGTAGATCTCTTTTGGTTTCTTGAAGTAGTGTTTTGTAGTTTTCTTTGTATACGCCATTTACATCCCTGGTTAGATTTATTACTGAATGTTCTATTTTTTTAGGGGCTATTATAAATGGTATTGCTTTCCGGATTTCCTTTTCATCATTCTCTTTATTTGTGTGTAGGAATCCAACTGATTTTTGCATGTTTATCTTGTATCCTGCTACTCTGCTGAATCTTTCTATTACTTCCAGTAGTTTTCTTGTGGAGTTTTTTGGGTTTTCTATTTATAGTATCATATTATCCACAAATAAGGCCAGTTTTACTTCTTCACTACCAATTTGGATGCCCTTTATTTCTTTTTCTTGCCTTATTGCTCTAGCTAGGACTTCCAGCACAATGTTAAATAGGAGTGGTGTCAATTATTTTACTTTTCTACCCCCAAGTTTCCATCTGATCCCTTTTTTATAATTTCTGTTTATTAATATTCTTAATTTGGTGAGACATCATTCTCATATTTTACTTTTATTCTTTAGACATAATTTCTTTTAAATTATTGAACATATTTAAAATGTACTATGCTAAGTAAAAGAAGCCATACTCAAAAATCTACATGCTGTGTGATTCAATTTATATGACATTCTGGAAAGACATAACTATTGGGACAATGCAAATCATGGTTTCCAGGAGCTGAGGATGGGATGATTATTTTCTAGAAGGGACAGGAGAACTTTTGGGGGGGGGTATTGAAACTGTTTTATATATTTATTGTGGTGGTGGTAATTACTGATATTAGTGGTGGTTACATTACAGGCAGTCCCTGGATTACAAATGAGTTCCATTCCTAAGTCTGTCTTTAAATCTAATTTGTATGTAAATTGGAACAGTTAGGTAAGGTTGGTATCTAACATCAGTTATTCAAATGTTTGTCTTAGTATATAGTATATAGTGCACATTTCTATGCATAAAACAATACTGAAACACTTCCAGATACACTAAAACATCTTTAACACAATAATACAGTAATAACAATAATAATGTTTTGATGCACGTTGCAAAGTAGTGCCTGTTTATTATTACAAACCATTGCATCTACTTCAAATTTTTAATACAATAGGCTTATGGGAGTTGGTTCGTAACTACGGGTTGTACGTAAGTCAGACATTTGTATATATAAACACACTATATGTGTTTGTCAAAATTACAGAACTACAACATCAAATTCAGTCTATTTGAATTATACCTTAATTTAAAAAATTATTTAAAAAAACAGTGTATAACGACAGGGGGAGAAACGCCATAAGCGACTCTGGGAATGTTAGCCTTTGGAAATTATAGACATTTTGGTAAATCTATTAGAACTTTCCACAGGACAATGTTAGGACATTGGAGGTCATTTTCATTAACTCTTAAGTGGAAGAGTGGCCTCAGTTTGCATCTGGAGTAACACATGGATGCAGAAGCCCATGAATAAGAATTGAATGAGTTCCCAGAGACAAGTAGTAAAGTGGAGAGTTCAATAGGTATCCACTATCAGGGTCCATGTTAAACTGTGTAGTACAGCCATTTATTCTACTTATGCCTCTAACCATTAGTAATAATTTATTTGTAACACATCTCACAGATAAGTCAAACCTCACAGTATTGTGCCATTCCAGGAATTTCCCTGAGGCATGAGGCTCCTTTGGAGACTTCTTTGGAGTGTAGTTCCCCAGAGCCCTCCTGTTCACCACTAGTGTCATCTTGCAATCAGAACAGTCCCGACGGCATCCCTGAGAATTCCTGCTAGAACTCAGGAAGGCAAAGGTGAGGGATGAATTTTGTGACTGTGACAATGTGCAACTCATGATTTCTCAAAAGTCAACATCATTGCCTTTGATTTTTCCGGGGAAATAAACATTGACAATCTTGTTTCCTATACCAAAACTCTCTACATTTAAGACTTCCCTCGAGACCGTCATTCCCCCTGCAAGTTTCTGACCAATATGAAATCCAGAACCTTTAAACTTAGTACTCTGTATCTGACAGATGGAGCTTGTCATGTGCCAGGTGTGAATTTGGGTGGTATGCACTCATTGATAAAAATGTTATGGACTGAAATCTTGGAAATGTGATCTTCTACCTGCAATAATCGGTGTTTGCTCTTTAAAAATCAACTTCAGAATCTCAGTGGCTTACAGTAATAGACATTTATTCTCATGCTCATAGGTCTACAAGTCGACTGCAGTTTAGCTGATCTAGACTGGGTTGAGTTGGTTGCCTCTGCTTCAAGCTGAAAGTCAGCTGGGTTTAGCTCTAGGTTGGGGCTTGGGGTCTGCTCCATATGCTTAATCCTTCTTGGACCAACAAAAACTAGGGGCATATGTGCATGGCAAATTGCTAGAGTACCATGGAGGCAAGTCAAAGCACATAAGTATACTTAGATCTCTTTTTGTGTCACATCAATTAATATCTCACACAGTCCAACGTCAATGGGTGGGGAAATATACTCCTTCCACACTACTTTAAAAAAATCCAAACTCCTACACTATCTGTGTGAACTGAAAGGTTGGCAGTTCAAAACTACCAGTGGCTCTGCAGGAGAAAGATGTGGCAGTCTTTTTCCCTAGAGATTTACAGCCTTGGAAACCCTATGGGGTCACTACGAGTTGGAATTGACTCGATGGCAGAGGGTGGTGTGAACTTAAACTAATTACTTAAACTCTTTGAGCCTTAGTTTCCTCCTCTAAAAAATATGGATAATACCTCTGACTCAACAGGGTTTCTGTGAAGTTTAATTAGATAAAAATACAAAGTACTTAGCCTAATGCCTCATAGTAGATACTCAACATATACATTTAATAAATATCTATTGATACAGAACTTTAAAAGAACTATTGTTATGAAAACCAGGATATTGGGGAGAAAAATGGGGAAATTAGATTAATAATCTCAGTTTTTTAGTGAGAAATGAGTTTGCAACACCCAAACATTCCCCCTGAAATTCAAATTTAACAAAAGCTGTCAAAATGTTCCTCACCAAGGCCAGGTAGCATCAAAAGGCCTGAGATAAAATTACCTCGGAGATAAAAATTGTAAAACCAATTGTCTAGTCTGAAAGGGAATGGTAGGTTTGGGACCCCAAGGTGTTAGGTATACCTGTGCGTCTTGTCCCAGCCTAGGTATTATGGTGCAGGCTTGATGTCTGTGAAGTGACTTCAAGGCAGTTTTCCTGTGAAGCACATTTAGCTGAGATTAGTATGTAACCTTGAATGACCATGGTCTGGGAAGAGCACTGTGGAAATATGAGCTGCTGGATCTAAGAAATGAGCCCTAATTACTATCTGTTGATTACAGAAATTTGAGTTGTGTGGTATTGTAGTTATCTAGTGCTGCTATAACAGAAATATTACAAGTGGATGGCTTTAACAAACAGAAATTTATTTTCTCACAGTTCAGGAGGCTAGAAGTCTGAACTCAGGGTGCCAGCTCTAGGGGAAGGCTTTCTCTGTCTCTTGGCTCTGGAGGAATGTCTTTGTCTCTTTGAGCTTCTGCTCCTGGGCAATCTTCATGTGGCTTGGCATCTCTCTTCCCTCATCTGTGCTTGCTTGCTTACTTGCTTGTTTAATCTCTTTTATATCTCAAAAGAGATTGACTCAAGATACACCTGTCTTGGTCATCTACTGCTGCTATAACAGAAATACCACAAGTGGATGGTTTTAACAAAGAGAAGTTTATTTCCTTACAGTAAAGTAGGCTGAAAGTCCAAATTCAGGGTGTCAGCTCCAGGGGAAGTCTTTCTCTCTCTCTTGGCCTTCTCATCAGTGTTCCCCCGGACTAGGAGCTTCTCAGCGCAGGGACACCGGTCCAAAGGACGCGCTCTGCTCCCGGCACTGCTTTCTTGAAGGTATGAGGTCCCCAGTTCTCTGCTTGCTTCCCTTTCCTTTTATCTCTTGAGAGATAAAAGGTGGTGCAGGCCACACCC
>NW_004444106.1:192578-226697 GCF_000243295.1 Trichechus manatus latirostris | reverse complement strand
TGTGACCTGGGTAAAGGTGGTGTTACAATCCCACCCTAATCCTCTTTAACATAAAATTACAATCACAAAATGGAGGCCAACTACACAATTCTGGGAATCATGGCCCAGCCAAATTGATACACACATTTTTGGGGGGACATAATTCAAACCATGACAACACCATATACTAATCCTGCCTCATGAACATAACAAAGAAAACCACACCCTAATGGGATTATAACCATAGGCATGTTGTTGTTGTTATTTGTTGTTAGGTGCCGTTGAGTTGGTTCTGACTCATAGCAACCCTATGTACTACAGAACGAAATGCTGCCTGGTCCTGTGCCATGCTCGCAATTGTTGCTATACTGGAGCCCATTGTTGCAGCCACTGTGTTAATCCATCTTGTTGAGGGTCTTCCTCTTTTTCCCTGACCCTCTACTTTACCAAGCATGATGCCCTTCTCCAGGGACTGATCCTTCCTGATAACATGTCCAAAGTATGTGAGAAGTAGTCTCGCCATCCTTGCTTCTAAGGAGCGTTCTAGTTGTACTTCTTCCAAGACAGATTTGTTCGTTCTTTTGGCAGTCCATGGTATATTCTATATTCTTTGCCAACACCACAATTCAAAGGCGTCAATTCTTCTTTGGTCTTCCTTATTCATTGTCCAACTTTCACTTGCATATTAGGTGATTGAAAACACCATGGTTTGGGTCAGGCACACGTTAGTCCTCAAAGTGACATCTTTGCTTTTCAACACTTTAAAGAGGTCTTGTGCAGCAAATTTGCCCAGTGCAATGCATCTTTTGATTTCTTGGCTGCTGCTTCCATGGGTGTTGATTATAGATCCAAGTGAAATGAAATCCTTGACCACCTCAATCTTTTCTCAGTTTATCATGATGTTGCTTATTGGTCCAGTTGTATGGATTTTTGTTTTCTTTATGTTGAGGTGTAATCCATACTGAAGACTGTAGTCTTTGATCTTTATCAGTAAGTGCTTCAAGTCCTCTTCACTTTCAGCAAGCAAGGTTGTGTCATCTGCATAACACAGGTTGTTAATGAGTCTTCCTCCAATCCTGATGTTCCGTTCTTCTTCATATAGTCCAGCTTCTCACATTATTTGCTCAGCATACAGATTGAATAGGTATGATGAAAGGATACAACTCTGATGCACACCTTTCCTGACTTTAAAACATGCAGTATCCCCTTGTTCTGTTCGAATGACTGCCTCTTGATCCATGTACAGATTCCTCATGAGCACGATTAAGTGTTCCGGAATTCCCATTCTCTGCAATGTTATCCATAATTTGTTATGATCCACACAGTCGAATGCCTTGGCATAGTCAATAAAACACAGATAAACATCTTTCTGGTATTCTCTGCTTTCAGCCAGGATCTAACTGACATCAGTAAGTGATATCCCTGGTTCCACATCCTCTTCTAAATTGGGCTTGAATTTCTGGCAGTTCCTTGTCAATATATTGCTGCAGCCACTTTTGAATGATCTTCAGCAAATTTTGCTTGCATGTGATACTAATGATATTGTTCGATAATTTCTGCACTGGGTTGGATCACCTTTCTGGGGAATAGGCATAAAATTGGATCTTTTCCAGTCAGTTGGCCAGGTAGCTATCTTCCAAACTTCTTGGCATAGACAAGTAAACACTTCCAGCACTGCATTTGTTTGTTGAAACATCTCAATTGGCATTCTGTCCATTCCCAGTGCCTAGTTTTTTGCCAATGCCTTCAATGCAGCTTAGACTTCTTCCTTCAGTACCATCGGTTCCTGATCATACGTTACCTCCTGAAATGGTTGAACGTCGACCAATTCTTTTTGGTATAGTGACTCTGTGTATTCCTTCCATCTTCTTCTTATGCTTTCTGCATCATTTAATATTTTCCCTGTAGAATCCTTCACTACTGCAACTTGAAGCTTGAATTTTTTCATCAGTTCTTTCAGGTTCTTTGCATATGTCATCATAGTACTTTACTTTGTCTTCTCAAGCTGCCCTTTCAGATCTTCTGTTCAGCTCTTTTTCTTCATCATTTTTTCCTTTTGCTTTAGCTACTTGAAGTTCAAGAGCAAGTTTCAGAGTCTCTTCTAATATCCATTTAGGTCTTTTCTTTCTCTTTTGTCTTTTTAATAACCTCTTGCTTTCTTGATGTATGATGTCCTTGATGTCATTCCACAACTCATCTGGTCTTCAGTCATTAGTGTTCAGTGGGTCAAATCTGTTCTTGAGATGGTCTCTAAATTCAGGTGAGATATACTCAAGGTCGTGCTGTGGTTCTCGTGGACTTGTTATAGTTTTCTTCAGTTTCACCTTGAACTTGCATATGAGTTGTTGATGGTCTGATCTGCAGTCAGCCCCTGGCTTTGTTCTGACTGATGATATTGAGCTTTTCCATTGTCTCTTTCCACAGATGTAGTTGATTTGATTCCTGTGTATTCCGTCTGGTGAGGTCCATGTGTATAGTCACTGTTTATGTTGGTGGAAAAAGGTATTTGTAATGAAGAAGTTGTTGGTCTTGCAAAATTCAATCATGCAATCTCCAGCATGGTTTCTATCACCAAGGCCATATTTTCCAATTACCGATCCTTCCTCTTTGTTTCCAGCTTTGAATCCCAATCACCAGTAATTATCAGTGCATCCTGATTGCATGTTCCATCAATTTCAGTCTGTAGAAGCTGGTAAAAATCTTCAGTTTCTTCATCTATGGTCTTAGTGATTGGTGTATAAATATGAACAATAGTCATATTAACTGGTCTTCCTTGCAGGTGTATAGATAGTATCTTATCACTGACAGCTCTGTACTTCAGGATAGATCTTGAAATGTTCTTTTTGATGATGAATGCAATGCCATTCCTCTTCAAGTTGTCATTCCCAGCTTAATAGACCATATGACTGTCTGATTCAAAATGACCAATACCAGTCCATTTCAGCTCACTAATGCCTGGGATATCAATCTTTATGCATTCCATTTCATTTTTGACGATTTCCAATTTTCCTAGATTCATACTTTGTACATTCCACGTTCCAATTATTAATGGATGTTTGCAGCTGTTTCTTCTAATTTGAGTCGTGCCACATCAGCAAATGAAGGTCCCGAAAGCTTAACTCCATCCATGCCATTAAGGTCATCTCTACTTTGAGGAGGCAACTCTTCCCCAGTTGTATTTTCAGTGCCTTCCAACCTGAGGGGCTCATCTTCTGGCAGTATATCAGACAATGTTCAGCTGCTATTCATAAGGTTTTCACTGGCTAATTCTTTTCAGAAGTAGACCGCCGGGTCCTTCTTCCTAGTCTGTCTTATTCTGGAAGCTCAGCTGAAACCTGTCTGCCATGGGTGACCCTGCTGGTATTTGAATACCGGTGATATAGCTTCTAAGCATCACGGCAACACACAAGCCTCCACAGTACAACAAACTGAGATATGCTTGGGGGACCATAGGCATACAGGTTAGAAGTTACAACATATTTTGGGGGGATACGATTCAATCCATAACAGGTGACAATACCCAACTACTTGTTTTCAGGCTTCTGGTTTTGTTGTAAACAACAGTGTAGTGATAAATTCAGGAAGAACCAGGTTTTGGTAGTTGCTGTTAAGACTTCAGCCTGAAATCCTAAAACATAAGAGTTCCAATGCAAGCAGTGAGACATCTTGCTCCTGTGAAGGTAAATAAGCATTCTAGGTATGGCTGCCAGATAAGATACAGAACTGACAGTTAAATTTGAATTTCAGATAAACAATGAATAATTATTTTAGTAATTGGTAATTTTATACTAAACCAAAACCAAAGCAAACCTACTGCCACTAAGTCAATTCCAACTCATAGCGACTCCATAGGGTTTCCAAGGCTGCAAATCTCTAAGAAAGCAGACTGCCACATCGTTCTCCCATGGAGCCACACTGGTGGTTTCAAACCTCTTACCTTTCGGTTAGCAGTTGATCACATTAACCACTGTGCTACCAGGGCTCCTTAATTTTATACTAAATAAATTATTAATTATTTACCTGAAATTAAAATTTAACTGTTCTGAATATTTATTTACTAAATCTAGTAATCCAAACTTCAGGAGATCTTTGGACAAATTTGGGGTGGGGAAGTATAGGAAGAGGAAACACTCAACAGCTGGACAGAGGTTGAGCTGGGAGTCTGAATGAGAGACACAGTAGGGGCACTTAAAATGGTCTAGGAGAGTCAAGGCAGACTCTGAAAGCATGTCATTGAAGCAGAGCCCTAAAATGTATGGAATTGTTCAGATGAAAATGGGCAATGAATAAGGAAGACTGAAGAATTGACATTTTTAAATTATGGTGTTGGCGAAGAATATGGAATATACCATGGACTGCCAGAAGAATGAACAAATCTGTCTTGGAAGAAGTACAGCCAGATGCTCCTTAGAAGCAAAGTTGGTGAGACTTCGTCACATACTTTGGACATGTTATCAGGTGGGATCACTCCCTGAAGAAGGATATCATGCTTGGTAAGGTAGAAGGTTAGAGAAAAAGAGGAAGACCCTCAACTAGATGGATTGATGCATTGACTGCAACAATAGACTCAGCATAACAAAGATCATGAGGATGGTACAGAACCAGGCCGTGTTTCGTTCTGTTGCACATAGGATTGCTATGAGTCAGTACTGACTCGATGGCATCTAACAAAAACAACCTAGTGACCCAGACAGCAAAAATATCATGCACAATTTTATGGAAATGAGAGACAGCATGGCATGTTCAAGACATTTGAATAATTTCAATGTGGATAGATGGCAGGATGCAAGAGGGAAATACTGGGAGATGAAGTAAAACATAGACTTTGGTTGGGGGATAGATTCTGTCCAAGGATGTTCTTAAATAGATTAACGCATTGCTCTTACAAGTATATCAAGTACATTCACAGATGTTATCTCTTTGGTCCTCACAATGACCTTGGGAGATGCAGAGGGGAGGAGCTATTATAATGTACTTTTTACAGACAGGAAAACTGAAACCAAAGAAGAGAACCAATGACAACAAAGACTTCCAATTAATGGGCATTTGCCACACAACAGTTGTAGTGCTAGAATTGTTAGATATAGTCTTCTATTTTTTTTTTTCTCTCAAAATGTAAGGTAAAAGATACGAGATATCATTATCCCAGTTTTACAGTTGGGGAGCCTGGGGTTCACAGATACAATGTCTTACCTAATATCATACATTCTTTTGTAGGAGAATGTGGCAGAGTCCAGTAGCCTCAGATGCATCAATGCAGACTCAGTCCAATGGAGAAGGTACACATCAAATAACACAAACCCAACCCAATCACTTCCTCCCTTGTGAAGTATAAATGCAGGCAGCCCAGGGGAAAGGGTGGGGTCTCCAAACTCCATGTTACTGTCCTAAGCAGATCTTCGCTATTTTCCTGGCTTCTTAGGAAGCCTAGTCTGCCTCTGAGAACCAGGTAGGCTGGGGATCCATGTGGCTTACTGAGTGGTAGATGAATTTCTCTTGCACTTTATGATTCTGTATATCCTTAAAATGCATTTGCAACAAGCTAAGTCATCTCAGAATATCTTTTTCTTCAATCCTAGGAGGCAGAGCTGCTGGATCATTACCGTCTCTGGGGTTCCTTGGAAGGCTAGCTATCTAAAACTAAAACAGCATGCAAATTGGTATTAGACTCAGATCAACTCCTTTTAACCTATAATGGAATTGACTCTATTACTAAGATACTAAGCAGAATAATTACTGTTTAGTTTCATCTTCTCCTGATTTATAACAATGTGAACACTGAGTGTCTTGTAGCCAAAAGTGCATGACAAAGGAGATAGGGAGGACAGCATCTCGGAAGAGTTTGGGTAAAGTTTAAGTCATTTCCCTCAATATTTTGAGAACCAAATCAGTACTCAGGATTAGAGTGAATGGCAGAGGCTCAAACACAGTGGTCTTACTTCCTAATACAATTAAATCTTTCATTTCTAATCAACCACTAAAAGGCCAGCTATGCCCTTTCAAGAAGTCTGGTGTCATTGCTATAGCCATACAGCTTGTCCAGTGCCCTTTACGTCATAGGTATTGTAAAGAATTTTAAATGAATGAATGAATGTGAATAAGTTGGTCATACAGGTCTGGGAGGAAGTGAGAAAACAGGGAAGCTTGAATTTGATCTAATAGAGGTGGTCTCTAGTGGAATGAGCTATTGTGCAAGTCACATCACAGTCCAACAGGTTTGGTGATCTTGACCCTGGTCCAAGATATGGTTGATATGTGAAAGGAATGGGATGGAGTGTTTTGGGTGGAAGCAGCGTCATGGTTTGGTGATCCACTTGCAACATATGTCCAATGAATAGTAGCAACTGGTTCCCAACTCAGTACCCATACCTTTCTCTCCTTGTAACTTTGGGGGAAATTATTTAATTACATACACTTTCTGATCCTCAGTGTCCTTATCAGTAAGATGAGGGTTATAATATTACCTAAATCATAGGTATATTCATTCATTACACAGATATTTTCTGAGCACTGACTTTGTTCAAAGTACTCTTCTAGGCAGTGAAGATATAGCAAGGAACAAGACAGAATAGTTCTCTGCCTCTCACTCTTAGTTGTTTACATTTTACTATGGAACTAACCCTTCTGTCAGTTTGTTGTACTGTAGTGGCTTGCATGTTGCTGTGATGCTGGAAGCTATGCCACCAATATTTCAAATACCAGCAGGGTCACCAATGGTGGACAGGTTTTAGCAGAACATCCAGACTGGGACAGACTAGGAAGAAAGGCCTGATGATCTACTTCCAAAAATTAGCCAGTGAAAATCCAATCCTATGGATGGCAACAGAACACTATCCAACTTGCTTGGCTTGGACACATCATGAGGAGGAATCAATCTTTGGAGGAGGACATCATGTTTGGTGAAGCTGAGGGCCAGTGAGGGAGATCTTCAGTGAGATGGACTGGCACAATAGCCAGGTGGGGAACTCAAACATACTGGCTATAGTGAGGATGATGCAGAACCAGGCAACATTTCTCTCTGTTGTAAATAAGCTCATCATGGGTCGGAGTCAACTTGATGGCAGCTATCTGTCTATGAGACTAAATGAATTTAAAACTAAAACAATTTTAAATGAATTGGTGTTAACTAAATTAATTTTAAAAATGATTATTTTGTAAAATGCTAAGTATTTTACAAAAGAATGTGTTGTGAATGTGATTTCACTGGGGGAGGTCCTATTGAAATAGAAATCATCAAAGAAGTCTCTGAAGAGATAATATTTCTCTTGAAGAGCCAGGTAAGAGTACCCCAGGAAGTTGGTGCAAAAGTGCAAAATCAGAGATCCTGTGTTTGAAAATTAAATGAGATTATGCATGTAAACCATTTAATACAACCCTTAGTACATGATAAGTATTAAAGAAATAGTAGCTGGGATGGTGACAAGGTGGAGGAGAAGGGGGAGGAGGAGGAAATTATGCATTGTAACTAGTGTCTGGTCATGCTGGCAGAAGGTAGCAGCTTTCTGGAAAGCGACTAGCAAGAACCAGGCTATGTGAGCTGTTGTTGAGAGCAGGATACAGAGCAGATGCATACGATTTTGGTGGAGTCAATATTAAGCCTTCCACTTGGTAGGGACACTTCCCTGAGTTCATCAGAATCTTATCTCTGCACCACAGGACTGGGGGCAAAGGGGCTCCTAATAACCTTCCCATCATGTCAGTTCTGGCTCTGGAGCTAGGTGGAGTTGCAGCTGCAGGTTGGAGATAGATGATGCTTTCTGCAGGTGAGCAGAGCTGGGACAGTAGGAGCCCACCCTTCCAGCACTCCAGTTTACCAGCCTAATCCACAGCCCAGGGAACTGTCATTCCATAGACTTCAGAAGCTCAGAGGAAACCTGGAGCTGAGTTTATTAAGAGAAGCTGGCAGGGAAGCACGATTGTTGAGCATGTTCTCATCTAGAATCCTTGTTGGAAGCGCTCTGGTGCCAGAACTCATTACTACTCTGAGAAGTTCCTTGTAAAGCTTGTCTCATCCCTGTGTCTCCTGCTACATGGGCTCAGACTTCTGTGGTGCTGATTCCATTCCCTTTGACACTAGGACATTTATATTTGATGGTGTTGGGATGAATTATGCACACACCCCACTGAACACAGATTTAATGAGGGGATTTCTCTTCTGTTCCTTGCTTTGGCTTTTATTGGATTCTAGCCTTTGAATTAAGCATTGGCTCAGCAACTTGAGGCTGCAGAGGATGCAGAGAGAAACTGTCCCTCCAATTAGGGACTTATAGGTGGGACATGTGTAAATGGTTATAACTTTGCTCCTGTTTCTGGGTCCCAGGCGTATCCAGAGATGAGGCCCTCCATTAGGATCAGAGAACAAAGATCAGGCTGGACTGAGCAAGGAGTAAAACTGGAGCTCGAGGCAGCAAAATGACTCAAGGGCCAAGTGTAAACCATAGCTGAAGAAGCACAGTTCTGACAGGGAAGAGTGAAGCTACAAATAGAAAAGGTGTCGTGGGCTCAGGAGCTGTGGTGGTCACTGTCTAGCATTTGTTCCCTCTTATTTTGTTAATGGAAACCCTGGTAGCATAGTGGTTAAGTGCTACAGCTGCTAACCATAAGGTTGGCAGTTTGAATCCACCAGGCACTCCTTGGAAACTCTATGGGACAGTTCTAATCTGTCCTATAGGGTTGCTATGAGTTGGAATCTACTCGACTGCAATGGGTTTTGTTTTATTCTGTTAATAGCTTGATTTTTCTAAAAGGGAAATAACTTCTCTATTTTAAACTTAAGTGCAAATGGTTAAGTGCTTGACTACTACCCAAAGATTGGTAGTTCGAACCCCCCCACCAGGTGCCTCATAAGATAGGCCTGGTGATCTGTTTCCAAAAGGTCACAGCCTTGAAAACCCTATGGAGCAGTTCTGCTCTGCACATGTGGGGTTGCTATGAGTCAGAATGGACTCAATGGCAACAAATAACAACATGGTACAAGAAAGGATTGACTGTACCCCTGTCTCAAAGAGTAAACTAACCAGTAAGAACCTTACATCCCCTTGGCTAAATAATTGGTTCAGGTTTGGGCATATGATCCAAAGCCAGACTCAATGCTGGGCCACTGCCAGGAGTTTTGAAAAGAAGATGCTTTATTTTTCTCACCGCAGTTGCTAATTAGTAGACTATACATCTATCCAGCTGCTGTGGGCCACCACATGGAGAGGATTCTGGCCAGAAAATAACTGGTGAAGAGAAAGTCAAACAGATCTCAGAGAAAGAGAGAGCAATTCTGAAACCACATAATGCTATTTGACTCCCTGGATCCAGTTGTACCTGAAGCTAGTTCTGAAATAATACATTGCAATTTTTCTTAAGCTGTTTTGAGTTGGGTTTATATCTCTTACAAAAGAAAGAATCCTGATTTTATAGGAAACCTGGGAAGAAACCAAAAAGATCAAGGAGAAAACATACAGTAGGTCAATGAGAAATGGGTCAGGACATGGTAACGGGAGTGAAGAACTATTTTGATGGGGTGCTGGGTTTTGGCATGAAACTAGCTCTTCTGCTTGTAGATATAGGGCTTGTCTGGCCATGTCTCAGTTCCTGTGTCATTCTGATCAAAGTCAGCACTTGTAACTATAATAAAAGTAAGATCTTTTCTGTAAAATTGATCCATATGAGAATAATTTCAGTAAACAAAAAGAAACCAGTTTTACCATATTGAACAGAAAATTGATCCAAGAGTTAAATAGGCTTCAGGAGTTAGTTCCAAAAAATAATCTCTGCATGAATTATAGCAAATTTATTGGGTTTTTGATTAAAATATTTGAGTCATTCCCTTGTTTCAATACTTATAATGCCTTCTATCACACTTAGAATGAATTTCAAATTATTTTTCTAAACAATGCTTGCTCTGACTCTTGCATACATATTTGATTACATGATTGATATCCCCTTTCTGCTTAAATAAGCTAAAGTTATAATAGTGTCTTTCCATTCCTCAAAAGAGTCAAGCTTGTTCTTATCCTTTGCGTGTGCTGGAATGTGGTTCTTGCTTCTCATATTCTGTTCTCAGTGCAAATATCACCTCCTTAGAGAAGTCTTCCCTAAACACCCTATGTAAAATAGTTCCCCCAATCATTCCCTATTCTATCACAACACTGGAATATCTTCACAGGGCTTTTCATTTTCTGAAACCGTCTTGTTCATTAATGTGTTTATTGCTGTCTTGGGAAACTGGAAGATCCATGACATCAGAAGCCTTGTTTCTTTATTCACTGCTGAAACCCAGTAGGTATTCACCAAATAAACTGCTGCCCCTTGCCCCCTTCACACATACAATATGTGGGACAATTTAAGGAACTAAAGATGTTCCATTGGGGGAAGAGATGTTAAGGAGGGCTCAGTTACTGTTTTTAGATATCTAACTGAACATCATGAAAAAGAAAGAAGGATTTTACTTGTTCTGTGTAGCTCCTAAGGGAATTAGTTATGAAAAAGGATTTTTTAGTGCATTAAAATAATAATAATAATATTGACCCAGGAGGTAGCATTATATTTGCCTCTTGAGGTATGAAAGCATATCTTGCCAGCCATCAGGGACACTGTGAACAGGATTTCTTTCACTCATTCAACAAATATTGACTAAAACCAAAAACCAAACCTGTTGTCATCAGGTCGATTCGGACTGATAGCGACCCTATAGGACAGAGTAGAACTGCCCTACAGGGTTTCCAAGGCTGTAATCTATATAGATGCAGACTGCCACATCTTTCTCCCATGGAGTGGCTACTAGGTTTAAACTGCCAACCTTTCAGTTCGCAGCTGAGCGCTTAATCACTGAGCCACCAGGGCTCCAAAATTTTGATTAGGTGCCTACTATATATTAGGGATTGTTCTGGACATTAAGGGCAGGGAAGAGATGGTTTCCCTGACTCCATGGAGTTTACCTTCCTCCTCAATTTGATGAAGTGGGGAGGGGTGAACTCTACATAGGACTGGAATGTTGGCTCCAAGATCAATGGCAAGTTTAGATCAGGTGCACAGGTTGGAGAACTAGACTTGGAGAAAGAAGACTAGGTATTCATCTAAACTCTGCCACCTATGGACTTTATGACTTTGGGAAGGTCAATTAACCTCTCCAATTCACCTTCTCCATTAGTAAAATAGTCTTACAAGTTTTAACTCAAGCATCACTTTCTTGAAGTCTGGCTTCTCTGGAGAAGATTCTAAGAAACTCTGTGTTCTTCCACACCCATACAATCCTTTTAGGGAAAGCAACCTCAGGTGGCTCTTTACAGTATAAAATGTATGTTCCAAGTGTGAGAATTCAACCAGCTCTACTCTGCTAATTGTAGTCCCTGGGTGGCACAAATGGTTAAGTGCTCAATTACTAACCAAAAGGTTGGCAGTTTGAGCCCACTCAAAGGCACCTCAGAAGAAAGTCTGGTGATCTACTCCAAAAGGTCACAGCCTTGAAAACCCTATGGAACTCTATACACATGTGATCGCTGTGAGCTGGAATTGACTCGATGGAAATGGTTCACTCTGCTGATCCTGCTGATGGCAGCTTTTTTTTTTTTTGTTTTTTGTTATTAAGGCAAAGACAATCTGTGATGGGCTGGAAAGATAGAAATCATCTACCTCTAGGGGACCTTGATGGCAACTCTACCCGATAGAATCCACCATACTGGTCTCTTGACGTTGTCCCATAATTCCATTAGGCTGTGCTCATGAGCCTCCATTCTTGTTGCTCTTCAGCCTCTGTAATTTTGACGATCTTATCCTCTAATTTGTTGGCTCTTTATTCTGCCTGATTAACTCTGTTGTTAAATCTTTCTATTGTGTTTCTCATTTCAGTTATTGTCTCTTTCAGTTGCAATATTTCAGTTTGGTTTCTTTTTACCAAATGTCTATCTCTTCTTTTAAATCTTTGTTTTCTTCATGAATTTTTTTTTTATCTCTTGTCTATGTTTTCCCTTAGTTCTTTGATTGTGTTTAACACTGCTGTGTTATATTCTTCCATTCTGTTCATTATTTGGGCTTCCATAGATGTTATTTCACTCCTTTCATCTTGTTCATTTGGATGGGCCATCATTTCTCATATCTTTGTGGGTCTTGTGATTTTTTTGTTGGGGCACTGGAATTTTCTAGGGTGTTAACTTTCTCACTTCTCCCCAGTATTTGGTGTTTTTGCCTGCACTACTTTCTATAAGAAACTCTGAGGCGAGCAGATCCTCCAGCCCTTGCTTACCACTTCCTCTCCCTCTCTATGATAGCTCGTCCACCCTCCCTGATTTAATTAGGACTCGAAAGTTCTATATCTTGGTTTCCAACTTCTAACATCTCCTAAAAACATCAGGGAGCCTTGGTGGTGTAGTTAAGTGCTTGGCTGCTAACCAAAAGGTCGGCCTTTTGAACCCACCAGCTGCTCCACAAGAGAAAGATATAGCAGTCTGCTTCCATAAAGATTACAGCCTTGGAAACCCTATAGGGCAGTTCTACTCTGTCCTGTAGGGTCACTATGAGTTGGAATCGACTTGACAGTAATGAGGTTTTTTTGGTTAAACACATCAGAGAACACATAGTGATCAATCCGTCTACCAGAAGGCACAGCCACTCAAGGGAGATCTCATGCACTCATCAATGTGTCCACCAGGGAGCCTGGTCCTCTCTCTCTGGTTATCACTCCCTCCCATGCTCTGTTTCTGCAGCCACATTTTCAGTCAGAAAGCCAATACCCAGCCCCAATGGGGTGAGCACTGCTTTCTCATTGCATTTCTTGGTGTATTAGTGGAGGATGGTCAGAACAATAATCTGTTTAAGCCACCATCTTCCCAGAATCCTCATGCCTTGTTTTTTAATCTGTAAATGAAGGAAGCTAATAGTAATTTTTAATAGATATGATTGTTTTGTAAATAAAATGAGTTTATAAAAAAAAACTATTCCTGGGACATAATAAACATTCAACAATTTTGTATATTACATATTAGCTTTCAGGTAGAGCTGACCACTTTTCACCTAATCACCTCCCTCCCAATTGTTTAATACAATGGGAAATTCAAAAGCTGATAGTTGAAGGCATAATATAGTCACATGATTTTATTATTCTTTTAAATCTTTCTTGCTACCCAGAGAGTATAATATACTCCTGATGTGGTGTGATAGCAGAAGCCAGAATTACCCTAGATAAGTTGAATCAGTAAGAGGGTTGGGTCCGTGCTTGTATAGATTACTCTCACATCACTTACATCTAGATTGGCTATGAGGATTCCGTAAGATAATACATATGGAAGTGCCATGCATAGGATTTGGCACACAGAATGTGTTCAGGAAATGTTTATGAATTTACTTTTGAGTTGAGGAGACCTGCTGTTAACTAGGCTGCACTGATAATGGTAGCTCTAGCAGACCAAGTCCTCCTGCCGGGACCCCCAGACATTGTTAATAGAAGAAATTCCCTAGTTACACAGGAGGCATATATTGTATAGAATCTGAAAGTGCTTCATTAATTTATACTTCCACATTTTATTAAATTAACTTGAATTTTAATGGAAAAAGAAAAAGCTAAGCTACAGTGTTTCTGTCTTTGGGAGAAAACAGTATTACTATTTTGGGGGAGTAAGAGGCCAGAAAAGGAATGTAGTCTTCCTAAGTTTCTCTAGTGGTTATAGTCCATCAACTTATAGAGCAAAAGTTGACAAAGATGATCTTAAGAAGATAAATGGACAGATATTCACAAATGGGGAAATCTCACCTAAAACCCATGGTGGGATATGAATAACATGGGCTGGCAAATAGGAAGAGAATGATGGGCAGAGCAGGGTCTATGAAAATTGGCTTAGCTGCAGGTATACCCTCCACAGGGGTTTTTAATAGCACATGTAAGCTTGAGAGTTTGGACTTGTTTCTGAGATGTGTCCCCACACGGGGGTAATGTGGTGGGAAGAACATCACTTATCAGCCTAAAGGATAGTTGATTCTTCTTAGGTGGGTGAATGGTGCTTCAGATCATTAGAAGTCTCCTAAGCTAAAGCCTGGTATTACTTAGGAATGTTTTGTCTCCAAGGAATCAGGAACCAAATCAAACTGCCTTAGCAGTGAATTATTTGGCTGAATTAACTGAAAAATCCAAGAGTAGGATTTTAGGAATAGCTGGATCTAGATAATGAAAAGAGACCTTCAGGAGCCAGTTTCTTTTCTTCTCTTGACTCAGTTTTCCCAACATTTTCTTTATCTTTATCAGGCTCTTACCATGAGCCACAAATATGGCCACAGCTTTAATCTTATATCCTATCAGTCCAATATTCCTAGCAGAAAGAGAGCATCTGCTTGTCAAAATTCCTGAGGAAGTCCTCAGATTTCGTTGTATTGCTCCAGTTTGTGTCACATGCTTATCCCCTAACTAATTACTGTTCTCAGGGATTGTAGAGGGATCTTATTGTCGATGCTTGGGTCATATATTCACCCCAGGAGCTGGGAGCTGTATGTAGCCACCCCTTCAAAAGATATGGTCATAAAGTGAAGGCAGAAGAGTTCCCCATAGAATAATTGGGGTGCTATTACCTGAACAAGCATAGTGGATTTGGGTTACACGAGAAGAACATGTATTCTATTTATTTAGGATACAGCTTTCTAGTTCTTAGTGTCAAAGGAAAGGACATGCTTCAGTAAAGAAAGCCATGGTCAAGGACTAGTATCCAGGGAATCAAGAGGGCAAATCACGATCTGAGGCAGGAAATTAATTGTAAACCTTAGAATAATGTGGTAAAAATAATAGTCCAAAATTGCTGGGTGCACATGAGACGGTCTTATTTACCACTGTATGCCTCGTATCTCTCACTGTTCCTGGCATATAGTAGGTGTTCAGTAAATATTAGCTAAATAATGAAAGAAAGCATATTACAACAGTAACAACATCAACTACGACTACTATTACTACTACTAATATGATGATAAACAATAAAATAAGCTAGATATTTCAAGAAAAGCAGCCTGCTGCTACGTATCTATTAGCTAATATTTACTGAGTGCTTACTATGTGCCAAGCACTGTGCTAAGCACTTTATTTTCAGTATCTCATTTAATCTTTACAAAAATCCTATGAAGGCAGGACTTTTATTATCCTCATTTTGCAAATGAGGCTCAAAGTGGTTAAATAATTGGTTCACGTTTGTTGTACTAGTTGAACTAGACTGTAGCAAATAACCCCCATATTTCAGTACCCAGGCACTATGTAAGTTATTTCTTGCTCATTTCAAGTCCAGTGTGGGTGAGTAGGACAGGCTGTGCTCCACACAGTAATTTAGGCACTCAGACTCCTTCCACTGTGTGAGGGTCTTGTCCTTCTCTGTGTTATCCAGTAGATGAGTAAAGAAAGGAAGATCACTGTAGAGATCATTCACTGACCCTTAACCAGCTTGACTAGACGTGGCACACCTCACTCCTGCTCACAGTTTACTGATAAAAATTAGTCCTATGGTTAGGAGAATGAAAACACAAGCCACAGGGGCAGGGAAACTAGAGTACTGGAAATGGAACAACTAGAACACAATGAATGAGAATGTTGACACAATGTAAAAAATGTAACTAATGTCATTGGTCGATCTGTGTGGAAATTTTCAAAGGGGAACCTAACTTGCTCTGTAAACTTTCACCAAAAACACAATAAAATATTACTTAAAAAAAAGAAAGAAAAGAAGCCACAGACTTGGAGAAAATATTTGTAGAACATATACCTGATAAAGGACTTGTATCCAAAACATACAAAGATCTCTTAAAACTTGTCAAGAAAACAGACAACCCAATTTAAAAGTGTGCAAAACATCTGAACAGACACCTCACCAAAGAAGATATACAAATGACAAATGAGCATATGAGAAGATGCTCAACATCTTATGTCATCAGGGAATTGCAAATTAAAACAACGAGATACCAGTACACGCCTGTTAGAATGGCTAAAATCTAAAACACTGACAACATCAAATGCTGATGAAGACATAGAGCAACAGGAACGCTCGTTCATTGTTGGTGGGAAGGCAAAATGATACAGCCACTTTGGGAGACAGCTTGGCAGTTTCTTACGAAGTTAAACATATATCTTATCATACAATCAAGAAATCACTCTCTTATTTATACAAATGAGCTGAAAAGTATGTCCACACAAAATCCTACACGTGAGTGTTTATAGAAGCTGTATTAGTGATTGGCAGAAATTGGAAGCAACCAAGATGTCCTTCAGTAAGCGGATGGATAAGCAAACATCCATACAATGGAATATTATTCAGCGATAAAAAGAAATGAGCGATCAAGCCACAAAAAGACTGAAGAAAATTTAATGTCTATTGTTAAGTGAAGGAAGCCAGTCTGAAAATGTTGTAAAATTATTATTCCAACTGTATGACATTCTGGAAAAGATAAAACTACAGAAACAAGAAAAAGATTAGTGGATGACAGAGGCTTGGGGTGGTGGCAGGGTGGAGGGAGGAAGGGATGAATGGGGGATTTTTATGATACTCCAATGGTGGCTACCTGACATTATGCGTTTGCCAAAACCCATAGAACCATACAATACAAAGATAAACCCTAATGTGAATGATGGACTTTAGTTAATAATAATGTATCAATAGTGGTTCATCAATTGTAACAAATGTACCACAGGAATGCAAAATGTTAACAATAGGGGAAAGGGGGTGGGCAGGGAGAGAGAGAGTAGTTGGAAACTATGTACTTTCTGCTGAATTTTTCTGTAAACCTAAAACTGCTTTAAAAATTAAAGTCTACCAATTAAAAAAAAAAAGTAGTCATATGGCCCTACCTAGATCCATGGAGGGCTGGGAAATGTAGTGTCCATGTGTGTCAAGGAAATCGTATCTTATGTGGATATTGATCAACAACAGTCTGTCATAGTTACATGCTCCCCTCCCCCTCCCCACACAAACCACATCCCCTACCACAGAAGTCACGTACATGTCACAAGTCAGATACACACCAAACCTCCCCCGCCTCCCACCACACAAGTCATGCACATGCCTGAACAAACACTTTTTACTTTGGCATTATTCAAATTCTCTTTACCTTTTGCCTCTCCTCCACTTCTTTCAGTATTTCTGCCCTGACCTCTCCCTGTACTCATCCTACTGATGAAGGGACTGTTGTGACAGAGCTTGGAATTTGAGTGGGGACTTCTGACAAGGAAGGCCTGGTGACCTTGACTCTCCCCTTCAATCTAATTTTAACTACAAAAAATTCTCTCTGCTGCAGCAACCCCGAAGCTGAGGTAATTTGATGATTTTATTCTAAGGAGATTCAGTGATATTAGTTGACTGGATATGAAATGTACCTTCTAAAACCATCCCCCTTTCCAATCTCTTTGATCATTAGATTTGCTCTTAATCTCACACACAGACATTCTGTGATTTTTTTTCCTTC
Organism: Trichechus manatus latirostris; assembly: GCF_000243295.1. Lineage (NCBI taxonomy): Eukaryota > Metazoa > Chordata > Mammalia > Sirenia > Trichechidae > Trichechus > Trichechus manatus. The sequence goes on along the minus strand of NW_004444106.1, from coordinate 209,309 downwards.
TTTTTGGCAGGTTAATTAAACCTGTCTTTAATTTTTTCTTTTTCCAATTCTGTCTGAGCACTGGGGAAAAGTTTGAGTCTCTAATTTCTAATAACATTTTTTCATGGAATATTCCAGACATTTGAAACCATAAACCATTCCTTCACTGAACCTGAACTCTCCAGCACTACTCATGTCAGGCTGCCAGAGCTCATACCACATTGCTTTAGCAACTTTAACTTGGGGGGAAGAGAGGGTCACTTAACAAGAAAACTGAACAATAAAAATCTCAAGGAATTGGATGTTTAAGCATTCAGAGTAATTGATTTTGAAGAAAAAGTATGATAGACTAGAGTTACGTCCACACAATCTACTGCCCATTAGTTGGGACATCCACATAACCCTGATCTAAAATTATGAGGGTCCGTTACAGATGCAATCAGACACAATTGTCATCATTCCATATATCAAAAGTCCATGTGCTCAGAACTACCCCTCCTGTCTTTATGTCCTATATTCCTAAAGCAGAAGGTTGAGATCTGATTTTTTCATATTACATGACAATTTCTAGGGCATTGTGCCCTAGCAATTCCACATTGAATATAAGAGTTGGAAAAATATAAAAAACGTTGAAATACCATGTAGACAGCTGGAGGTAAAAATATGAGAAGTGATGCCCTTAAAGGGGGGAGAAAGGTTAAGGAAAGGAAGAAAGAAAACCTTTTTATATTTATGGCTGAAAGAGAGTTGGAGGAATTCTTCCCCCAGCTCAGACACACACAACCGCTTTTCATGATTGTTGTGAAATGTGGTTGGTCAGCACACACTGTGATGCTTGCTCAGTCTCAACATGAGCCATGGGTAATGTGGGAAAAAAGACAAAATAAAACAACTGTAGCACAGAGTCTCAGCAGAAGCCTTGGTTCGCGCACCTTCCCAGCCTCAAACCTCCCCTCCACAACCTTGACCGCGTTCTGTCTTCTCCAGCCCATGCCTGCTCTAGTCTGAAGGGTTCCTAACCTCAAGTGGCACAGAAGCTCTCTGTGGATTTCTCATGCCTCTTCTGAAACCTCCTTGTGTGATTTTCTCTCCTCACTTTGCATGCTGGGAGGATCTGTGCAGCCATGGCACTTGGGCTCACCTCTGTGAAAGACTTATCATACTCCAAGGTCATTGTCTGTTAGGGTCTCTGTCTTCCTGTTGAGAGGGGAGCTCAAGGCCAGGGACTGTCTTTTATTCATATCTCTGTCTCTAGTACCTATATGAAGAAGAACGTGGCATCAGGATTGGAGGAAAACTCATTAACAACCTGCCATATGCAGATGACACAACCTTCTTGTTGAAAGTAAAGAGGACTTGAAGCACTCACTGATAAAGATCAAAGACTACAGCCTTTAGTATGGATTACACCTCAACATTAAGAAAACAAAAATCCTCACAACTGGACCAATAAGCAACATCACTATAAACAGAGAAAAGACTGAAGTTGTCAAGGATTTCATTTTAATTATATCCACAATCAACGCCCATGAAAGCAGCAGACAAGAAATCAAATGACTTGTTGCACTGGATGTGTTGCAAATCTGCTGCAAAAGACCTCTTTAAAGTGTTAAAAAGCAAAGATGTCACTTTGAGGACTTAGATACGCCTGCCCCAATCCATGATATTTTCAATCACCTCATATGCATGCAAAAGCTGGATGATGACTAAGGAAGACCAAAGAAGAATGGATGCCTTTGAATTTTGGTGTTGGCAGAGAATATTGAATACACCATAACTGCCAGAAGAATGAACAAAGCTGTCTTGGAAGAAGTACAGCTAGAATGCTCCTTAGAAGCATGGATGGTGAGACTTTGTCTCATGTACTTTGGGTATGTTATCAGGAAGGACCAGTCCCTGGAGAAGGACATCATGTTTAGTAAGGCAGAGGGTCAGCGAAAAAGAGGAAGACCCTCAACGAGGTGGACTCACACAGTGGCTGCAATAATGGGCTAAAACATAGAATGATTGTGAGGATAGCACAAGACCAGGCAGTGTTTTGTTCTATTGTACATAGGGTCACTATGAGTCAGAACTGACTCCACAGCACCTAACAACGACAGTGCCTGATACACATAATTATACAAATAGTATAGTATGCAGTAATTGCAGACTGGACTGAATTGATGTCTTTCATTCATTCATTTGTTCATTGTCTGTTACTCAATTGATATTTATAAGGTACTATATATGTTTTGAGGGCAGTTGTGTTTCACTGTTAGAATTCTCACCTTCCATGTGGAAGACCCAGTTTCGATTCCTGGCAATGCATCTCAAGTGCAGCTACCACTCATCTGTCAGTGGAAGCTTGCATGTTGCTGTGATGCTGAGCAGGTTTCAGCAGAGCTTTCAGACTAAGACAGAGTAGGAAGAAAGACCTGGTGATCTGCTTCCAAAAGCCAGCCAATGAAACCCTATATATCACAACAGTGCTATCGCATTGTGCATAGGGTCACCTGAGTCAGGGGCCAACTCAATAGCAGCTAACAACAACAACAGATGCTTTGGAGTCCTTGGGTGGTAGAAATAGTGAAGGCGCTAAGCTGCTAACTGAAAAGTTGGAGGCTCGAGTCCAACCAGAGTTTCCTTGGAAGAAAGCCCTGAAGACCTATTTCGAAAAAATCAGCCATTGAAAACTCTATGGAGCACAGTTCTACTCTGAGACACTTGGAGTCACCATCAATTGGAGTCAATTTGACGGCAACTGGTTATAGATGCTTTGCCCTCCATGTCTAGTTCAATGATTTTCAAAATGTGAATTATGACCCAATAACAGGTCATGAAATGACTTTAGTAGATTGCAAGTAGCACTAAGAAAAATATGAAGAACAGTAGGAAGTAGGATATGATGGGATAGGGTAGGGTAGTGTCTTAGTCTGGGTTCTCTAGAGGAGCAAAAGCAGAGAGATGTGAGTGTAAGTTTTATATATACATGTGTGTGTGTGTGTGTGTGTGTATAGACACACACACAGAGACTGATTTACTTCAAAGGTTTGGCTCATGCAGTTTGGGGCTGGCAGGTCCAAAATCTGAAAGTCAGGTGGCAGGCCAAAGACTTCTGTAGGCTTATGTCTCCAGATCTATAGGTCAGGCAATGAGAAGGGTGCAGGGTAGAAAGAGAGTGAGCTCTGCCATGACATTTATTTATATTCTCGAGGCAGATCACTCCCTCAGGGAAACTCCCCTTTCAATTAACTGGTGGATCACATCAGAACACATCATGGAAGGTGATTACATTACATTACATTATGGAACAGCAACCAGTCCAGTATCTGACCAAACCACTGAGAATCATAGCTTAGCCAAGTTGACAAATAAAGTTAACCAACACAAGTAGGATAGGATAGGATAGGGAAAGGACAGGATATAATAGAAAATGTCAGAGTGCACTTTACATGGTTGAAATTCCATTCGCTGTCGAGTATCTCTGAAATAAACCAAAAACCCACTGCTACTGAGTCGATTCCAACTCATAGTGACCCTATAGGACAGAGTAGAACTGCCCCGTAGGGTTTCCAAAGAGCAGCTAGTTGATTTCAACTGCCATCCTTTTGGTTGGCAGCCATATCACTTAACCCCTGTGCCACTAGGGCTCCTACATAGTAAGGTTAAGTATTATTTCTTGAAGAAACAATATAGATTGTATCTATATATGCATGTACAACAAAAAAATGTGTGCATACAGACAAGTGTGTGCATGTCTGGGGGTTCACAACATAAAAATTTTGAAAGTTCCTGATCTATGTAACCTAATTTATGCAGAAATAGGAGGATGATAATAGCGTATTTTGTTAAGCCACTATGGCCATCAGGAAGTTCAGAGTCAAACTTTCAACATCTATAGGACAAGTCGATTAGCGCTCATGGACTGCTGATTTGTGGTCTGTTTTTATCCCTAGGCTTGACTTTCTATTCCAATTTATATTTTCCTTGATCCAGTTACACAAGTCTATATGAATTTGTTAAAATCCACTCTAATAAATTATGTTGTTTTTTACTTCCCGGAAACCCAGCATCTACTATAAGCATCTTTGTTTTATTTAGGAAAAGCATTCCTTCCCATCTCAGTCTGTACTGTTCAAGTTGGGAGGACCAACCCTGCCCCTCCCAGGTTCTAGGAGTCTTTAGATAATCCATGCCTGGCCAATCCCCATATTGTATTCCCTGTCCACGGCAGTGAGTTCTGGTCTGGTCATGACATTCAAGGTGACCCAACTGCATCTAATACTGAGATTTAGGCTGGAATTTTGGGAAGGGACATCCCTGTCTTCACAGGGCCCTAAAACTGGAAATGCCACAGACCACTTTTGGAGAGACTCTATCTGAGAATAAGACTACACAAAGAAACAGAGACCCAAGAAACAGAGCCTGGATTCAGGCAGCATCATGTGGGACCCTACGTCATCTAACCAAGACTAAAGCCAGGCATATCCTTCTTCCAAAAGGAAGCCTGTTTGAGTCAGTTTTCTCTCTGCTACAACTAAAACAGCCCGGACTAATATAAAAACCAATTGCCATCAAGTTGACTTCGACTTATGGCAGCCCCATATGTGTCAGAGTATAACTCTGCTCCGCAGGGTTTTCAATAGCTGACTTTTTTGGAAGTAGATCTCTAGGCCTTTCTTCCAAGGCATCTCTGGGTTGACTCCAACCTCCAACCTTCTGATTAGCAGCCAAGCACATTAACCATTGCACACCCAGGGACTCCCTGACTGACATAGCCATACAGAAATTTCTGTAAAATGGGGAGTATGGTATATTTGTATTGTTGTGCTCAATGATTTACTTTCCTCCCTATAAGAGGGTAACACATGTTCACCTTTTGTCTTTTGATGTGCAGTGACTCTCTGAGGGAGGAGGCTATTTCCTCAAGTCATGGATGTCAGTCTTGGTCATATGACTTCTTCCGGCCAATCAAAAGGTGAGAAGTGATTGTATGCCAGTAACAAGCAAGAGCTTTAGATGTTGTTGTGTGTTCCTGACTGCCTCTTGTTCTTTTCCTCTGCCATGAGAATGACATGCCCCGGGGCTCCTTCAGCCTGGGTCCTGCATTGTGAAGACACAGGGGGCTGACCCACAACTAACAACATATTATAAGCAAGAAATAAACCCTTGTGCTTGCAAACCATTGATATTTGGGGCTTCTTTGTTTTTGCAGCCATCAATAATTGATTATATTGTCTTCATCACCACATCCACCCCTATACTCATTTTCCAACATGCAACTTTGAGTGGACACACACACACACGCACACACACACACATACATCAAAATCCCTTAGTCCTTCACTATTGACATTTTCCCTCACATTTCACTAGTAAGCCTGAAATAGAAGAAGTATTTCAAAACTATGCAGATTCCAAAATGACAGAGTGGGGAGAAGAGAACGCTGTGGTAGATGCTATAAAGCAGAAGAAATGATCCATCCTAGAAGCTTGGCTTCAGGAAACAGAGGTAGCACCAGCACTGTTGGCTGCCATCGTTAGCCCTCAGCACGTAGACTTTCGGGCTGTAGTCAGGACACTGGGCAGCAGAGAGATGAGATTGCAGAGGACCCTCAATCTTTGGCTGTGCAGAAGGAGAGAAGCTCTGGTTTCCCACAGGCTATCTGTGACTGGAATAAACTGTGACAAAACTGAATCCATTCACACAGCTACCCTGTTGTAGATGCTGCAAATACGATGGCAAATAAAGCACACAGTTTCTGCTTTCATGGAGTTTATATTCTGGTTGAAAGGAAGAGGCAGAAGTATGCAATAAACCAGAAACAAATGAACACATTGGATGACTTTAGAAAGTGAGAAGCGTTGAGATGAAATGGCTGAAGTGGTAAAGAATATGCAGGTGAGGGGTGGGGAGCTGCCTTAGAGAGGTGCATCAGAGAAGGCCCATGTGAGAACATTTTGAGCTGAATGATGATGATGAGGGAGATAATGGACAGAAAGTGCTGCAAGCTGAGAACAGTAAGTGCAAAGACCCTGTGGCAAAGAATGCTGATGTTCACCTATATCAGAATTTCTCCTCTCTTTCCTGAGCACGTAGTGAGACTATATCCCAAGTTCCCTGGTGGTTGGGCAGGGCCATGTGACTGAGTTCTGTCCAATGTCATATGGGTGGAAATGATGTTCACTATTTCCAGGCCTGGGCAACACAATCTCTCAAATGCTCCTCTATGTTGTCCCTTGTTCCCTGTCTGTCAGCTGGATGTCTCCAGTGTAGCCCTTAGGAGCCATAAGTTGAATATGGCAGAGCCTCTGTCACCTACATTTCCCAAAGGAGGCCCTCGTTGACCTGCATTGGACTGAGATGAGGGTGCGCAAGAAATAAACCCTTGCTGTGTTAAGCTGGAGTCCCTGGATTGTGCTAATGGTTAACACGCTCAGCTGTTAACCAAAAGGTTGGAGGTTTGTGATCACCCAGAGGTGCCTCAGAAGAAAAGCCTGGTGACCTACTTCTGAAAAATCAACCATTGAAAACCCTATGGAGCACAGCTGTACTCTGCCGCACATGGGGTCACCAAAAGTGTGAATCAACTCAAATGCAACTGGTTCTTTTGTGTTAAGCCATTCAGCTCTTAGGGGTGTTGGTTAGAATGGCTGGTGATAATTATCCTGTCTAACAATAGCCTGAGTCAGGAAAGAAGTTGGCATGTTCCTTGAATAGAAAGAAAATCTAGGTGGTCCCTCTTTTATGAGTAGAGCAAGGGGCATGTCCTGAATGCCCTGGTCCCCCTATTATCTTGGACCACATTATGGTGCAAACCTGCCATAAACTTCACTCTAGTTTGGAGATATACAATCATCAATAAACCTGTCTGTCACATGAAGAAACTGAGTCTCAGAAGGAAAAGAAAAATCTGGGTTTTGAGTTTCTTTTAAAATCTTGAGAAATTTGGCAACATCGTGCGCACATTTCTACATGGCAAAAATTGGCTAGAGTTGGTCTGCAGTTGCCATTCTCTGTCCCTGAAAGATTGGTCGCAGGCTTCTTGTTTTATCCTTCTCACTCTCGCATACTTTGTTCTTAGCATTTATTTAACAAACACTTAATGCTGTACTTACTCCATGCCAGGCACTGATCTCTTGGCTTTGCAAATACAAACGCACATAAGTATCTTAACAATCTTAAGGAAAGGGTACTATTATCACACCCATTTTACAGATGCGGAAACTGAAGTATCAGGTGGCTAAGAAAATCACCCAAGATTAACAAGCGTTAGCAAGAGTAGGAGCAGGGATTTGAGCCCAAGCAGTCTGGTTGCAGAGTCTGTGTTTTTTGCCACTATGCTATGATGTCTCTTGTTGTTTACCTGACCTCCGCATTTGTTTGTGGCCCTTTAATAAACAAGTTAGGTTTTTTAGGTGAATGGAACACAGCTGTCATCCAGCGTTGGTTATTTGTCTCTGTTCTCTACGTACTGGCTGGGTAATTCTAGTAACTTTCTCCCGTCTCTGGATCTTGGCTGTTTCCGGGGTGAGGAGGTGGACTGATGATGCCCACTGAGGTCCCTTCTCAAAGCAGTGGAGAAACTCAGAAGCTAAGTCCAAGTATAAGCCACAAAGCCTTGCCAGAGGTTGTATATGGGAGGGAAGCCTTACCAGCATATGAGGGTGAAAGGCTCATTCTGCATCATCTCAGATTATCCTCTCACACACACTATCACTTCCAGAGCCCTCCAAGTCCCACTGTCTTGAAAAGCTGTCATTTTATTTTCTCCAAACTCCTCAGCATCTAACCGCAGCGTCATTCATAGTGACTGCTTCTGTTTCTCAGTACCCCAGGGAAATGCCCTGAGAGCAGTGACTTTTTACAATTTTTTCCCCAGAACCAAAATATTTAGGCTCTTAAGAGAATGACCTTCCCTGGAGTATGCAGAATCCTATGGATTGACTTGGCCCCAATCTGATTCTTCAAGCTTTGCAGAAAGAATGCCAGTGGAACTGAACCAAGAAGTTGTCTGAATCAATTTCCCACTCAATACAAAAATTGCTACCACAACATCTCTGACAAAAAAGCTGCTCTGCTACAACTTGAACATGCTTGAATGACAAGAAACTCACTACCTTTCCATTCCTAGACAGCTTGTAGCATTAGGAGCCAATTTCTTACACTGAGCCAAAACCTGTCTCTTCACAACTTCAATCAACTGGTCTTGCTTCTATACCTTGGTTCAGATGTAATTAAGCAGCCCTGCCATTTACCAAGCACTCGTTAGGTGTCAGGAGCCCTGGGTGGTGCAATGGTTAAGCACTTGGCTGTTAACCAAAAGACTGGCAGTTTCAACCCACCTGGCATCTCTCCAGGAGAAAAACCTGGTGATCTGCTTCCATAAAGATTGCAGCCAAGAAAACCCTATGGGGCAGTTCTACTATGTCACACGGGGTCACTATGAGTCAGAATTGACTCAATGGCGCCCAACGTAAACAACGTTAGGTGTCAGACACTATCCTGAGACTTCACCTACATTATCTCTTCTGAATTCTCATAGCAGCAATACATTATTGTTAGGTGTCATTGAGTCGGTTCTGACTCATAGTGACCTTATGTACAGCAAAACAAAACACTGCTCGGTCCTGCGCCATCCTCACAAACGTTGCTATAATTGAGCCCACTGTTGCAGCCACTGTGTCAATCCATCTCATTGAGGGTCTTCCTCCTTTTCGCTGACCTTCTACTCTACCAAGCATGATGTCCTTCTCCAGGAGCTGGTCCCTCCTGATAACATGTCCAAAGTATGTGAAACGTAGTCTTGCCATCCTTGCTTTTAAGGAGCATTCTGGTTGTACTTCTTCCAAGACAGATTTGTTTGTTCTTTTGGCAGTCAATGGTATATTCAATATTCTTTGCCAATACCACAATTCAAAGGCATCAATTCTTCTTTGGGCTTCTTTATTCCTTGTCCAGCTTTTGCATGCATATGAGATGATTGAAAACACCATGGCTTGGATCAAGTGCACCTTAGTCTTCAATGTGACGTCTTTGATTTAAAAGAGGTCTTTTGCAGCAGATTTGCCCAATGCAATGCATCTTTTGATTTCTTGACTGCTGCTTCCATGTGCATTGACTGTGGATCCAATTAAAATGAAATCTTTGACAACTTCAATCTTTTTTCCATTTATCACGACGTTGCTTATTGGTCCAATTGTGAGGATTTTTGTTTTCTTTATGTTGAGATGTAATCCATACTGAAGGCTGTGATCTTTGATCTTCATCAGTAAGTGCTTCAGTATGAGTTGGGTATAATTAGGATCACCACTACACAAATGAGCAAACTAAGGCTCATAATGGTTAAGCAGTCTCTTGTCCTTATGTGACTTGTCCTGAGTCATACAGCTTGTTGTTAGCTGATGTCTAGTCAACCCCATCCACAGTGGAACAAAACATTGCCCTGTCCTGCACCATTCCCATGATCAGTTTCAGATCAGACAATTGTGATCCATATGGTTTTCACTGGCTGATTTTTGGAAGTAAATCTCCAGGCCTGTCTTCATAGCCCATCTTAATCTGTAAGCTCCACTGAAAACTGTTCAGCATCATAGCAACATGCAAGCCTCTGCTGACAGATGGATGGTGACTGCACATGAGGTGTATTGGCCAGAAATCAAATGTGGGTTTCCTGCATGAAAGGTGAGAATTCTACCACTGAACTACCAAGCATCATGGGTCACCCAGCTAGTAAGTGGAAAAGCTAATCTCTTACCACAAAGTTTACATTCTTGCCAACCTCTCAGTTGGAAATAAAGCTTAGGTTTGATGATAGTTGATGGTGGTGTTATTATCAAGGGCCCAAGAATTATCACATATAAGCATGATGTTTCCTGCAATTTCTCCATCAAGTTTCTAAGAAAGTGCTACACAAATGTGATTGCAGACAGAGAATCAAAACAGTATTTCATTAGTACTTGCATAAATGCTAGTTCACTCAACGCAGAACTCTGGTGAAACTCTGAGTCTTATACTTAAGACCTAATAGAGTCTTAGGACCCAACCCCATGTCCTCCTTCTCCTCAATTTAATCTTGGGAAAACAACCTCCTGTGAGCCTAACTGCTGGCTCCTTATAACCCCCTCCATCCACGCTTCAGCCCTCTGAGCCATGCCTGGTACCCTAGGAGGCTGAGCCTACAGACACATCATCCAGAATTCCTTGCCGACTGGCTTCCAATTGTGTTCAGCCAATGAGAGGCACTGGCAGGAACTCAATGGAGAGGAGAGACAGAGATACTTTTCTCTGCTTCCTCCCTGCTTTGGATCCTCAGTACTTGTGGAAGTTCAGCCCTACCCTAGCTATAGATTCTACATAGCAGTCCCCCTACTCCATGGCTCTGCGTTTTATTAAGCTCCAAAACACCATTTTCTTACCTTGGCCTTTCTGACTTTGGCAGTTAGTGTTGGTTTTCCATTTATGCTAGTCTCTTGGTGCTTCATTATCTCTTGCTGGTTCCCTTAATCCTGCCCACAACTCCATAAATAATCTCTTTATTAAAGTCTCCTCATTTGAAACATCTGTAGAAATTTTATTTCCTATCAGGACCATGAGTAATAGAGCCTATGTGTGAGAGATGGCCAAGTCCCTAGAGCAGCCTGAATCTACTTGCTCATTCAGTGATACTGAGTCAGAAAGAGAGACATGACAGGGTCCCAAGAAGGTCCTTGACTTAGCTTACATATTTAGACTTAAGAGGTGGTTAAAAAAGAAGAACATCTGGAGCAACAAAGGAAGAAAGAAGGTTAGGAATAGGAGAAGGATATGTAATGTGTGGCTAATTGCCTCCATAAACAACTGCCTCTTTTGCCAGGTAACCAGAAGGACTGGATGTTGCCCAACTGCCATTACTGAACATTTTGATCAAAGATTCTATAGAAGAATCATTATCAAGAGGGGGAAAATGCAAAACAGAATTTAAAATTCTCATGGATTCCAGACTTTCTGGAGCCGTGGAGGCTGGATGAACCCCTGAAACTATTGTCCTGAGATAATCTTTAAATCTTAAACTGAAAATATCCCCTGAAGTCTTCTTAAAACTAAACAACAATTTAGCTTAACTAGTAAAGAGTGTCTGCCTTGAGCATTGTGATCATTTAAGATCTATCTACATGGGATCAAAGTGATAACAGCAATTCAAAAGATTAGACAGAAAACTTAGGGGGCAACGAGTTGATGTTAATAGGGGAGGAGCAACTCAGAAAAGAAGGGTGAGAATGGTTGCACAACTTGAAGAATGTAATCAATGTCACTGAACTGTACATGGAGAAACGTTTGACTTGGTGTATGTTTTGCTGTGTATAATTCTCAACAACAACAACAAAATAATATAGATAAAAAAAGAACATCATGTGTAGGCAGGACCTGTTACAACACAATGAGCCCACCTATTATCAATCAGACGGGCAGAGATATGGAGCAAAGAAGAATGTGTGCACAGGCAGGCTTCCCAAGAGGAAAGAAGGCTAGAATTCCCCTCCCCTTATATGTTACATCTTCTCCATTTCAACTCTTTGAGCTGTAAAAAAGCATGCTCATCCAAAGCCATTGATTGATTGACTGGTTGGCTGCTACAGTCTCAGTGACTTCTACTGCTCCTCATCTGATATGGATTCTAGTTGCTTCACCACTTTCTCTGCACTTGCTCCAAAATCTCTTGTGAAGGTCTGTTCGCAGAATGAGAATGCATATTCCAGGTTAGATGGGAGAAGAGACAAGGACGGTGGAACCACAGCCTTCCTTTGATCATTCTGAGCTCAGCTTTTCCATGCTTGTAGTAGTTTAAAAAAACAAAACAAAAAAATCCAACTCGTTGCCGTCAAGTCAATTCCAACTCATAGTGACCCTATAGGACAGAGTAGAACTGCCCCATAGGGTTTCCTAGGAGCAGCTGGTGGATTCAAACTGCGTACTTTGGTTAGCAGCTGAGCTCTTAACCACTGTGCCACGAGGGCTCCTTGTAGTAGCTTACTTTGTCAAAAACATCACTGATGATACACAGTGTGATTAGGGGTCTACAAAAATTTCCTAATTTTTTTTAGGCATGAGTAACACCTAAACCATGTTTCCTAATACTGTAATTATGTGCTTGCATTATTTAACTTAGATATAAATTACATGTGGTCTGAAAGGCATGAACTGCCTTTCTTCTTGTAAGTTGCCTTCAATGTAGGGTCCTCATTCCATAGATCAGGAGTTTGAGAAATTTGTATGTATTCCCTTCAGTTTACATTCCTGTATGAAGGTGAAGCAAGTGCCTACCATGTGCTTGGCACTATGGTAAGTGTTTTACCTTAATTATTTAATGGAATCTGCATAACAACCTTATCAGGTGAGTACTGATATTGCCCCATACACAAACACACGCACATACACACACACATCTATTTTACAAATGATTAAATCAAGACTCAGAAATAAACTTCCCAAGACATAGAAAGTGGTGGAGCTAGAATTCAGATCCAGACTGGCTAACTCTAGAGGCCAAGCTTTCAATCCCTAGGCAATACTGACTTTCCTGAAAATAGAATTTGGAATCCAGGGAAATCCTCTCCTGTCTCAGCTCAATCCAGGCAAAATCAAATGGAAAAGAGGATCAGTGTCTCTTGGTCTTTTCATTTTAGCCAGCCAGAGCCATTCAACCTTGAAAATCCCTTTTAGGGGCATTCTAAGCATATTCTTCTCCAATTTCAGGAGTTGCATTTGGCACCTGGTAAATGACCTGAATCTCGGCCATTGCTTGTTTCATTTCCACAGTCACTTCATGAATTTTTAGCAATAGCTGTTATTTTCTCCCAACCTTACCGTTTAATTCTTTGGGGATGAGGGGCTAAGAGAGAGGAAGCTCTGCCTCCAAGCCAGATTTCACCTTCTGCCTTGGTGGTTCTTGGATACAACTACCCCAACCCATGCTCATTAGAAGCAGAAACCCAGGGAGCTTAGCCACCGTTACAAATGCTGCCGGGGCAGAGAAGGGAAAAGACCTTGAAAAAACAGCCAAACATGGGGAAATGTTTCATTCATTGTGTATTGCTCCATTGATGTGCGTTGCTATGGTGACCTCTGATTATTTTTGAACTGGGAGAATTAATCCTATTGAATTTTCTGTTCTAATAATTTAGGAAATTAATTTTCCGTACTATAAAATTCAAATGCACAGTCTCATAAACCAAGGTTTAGCAAGTTAAACTAATCCCTCCAATTGTGTTCTGGGCCCAGAAATGCTGTTTTCCAGATGGAAGAAAGGGCAGGACCTGTCAGCAGATGGGTATTGTTGACTGCACTCTTACTCTGAAAGATAGTTTCTTAATCATAAAAAGGTGAGGATCTCATAGAGCTGTTAGAATCTTCCTGAATGGGTAAGGCATGCTGGGACATATAGAACATTATTTTCTCTTGTGTATGAATTTTCAAAACTTTCCTAGTCAGCCTAAGGGTGTGTCAGCCCCGCCTTTCTTCTCCACTTTAGACTCATTCTTGCACTAGTTTCTGGACAATACTAACATAACAAGAGGCCTCTGAACTGATGAGTCTTAGAGTTAAGTTTACCCAAGTGGACTCTGGGATTTGGTGACTCAAGACCCATCTCTTGTGCTGCTGCCTTAATATTCTTTACCGCCAATTTTGGCCTAAAGTCCCTAAAGTTGCCCAAGGCAACTGTGTTGTTCCTTAGTAACTGGACAGTCATGGCCTTCTGACATTTCCTCCCCACCCCCGACCATTTTGACTCAGTCTGTAGGACTCATTTTTCTCCCTTGGTCCCTACCTCATTGTCCAATCCCCCTCCATGGTGGGTTTTGCCATCATGGAAACTGGATGCTTCTTGCCCTAAACTGTCTCTCACTTGCTAGTCCCTTCAAGTTTGGAAAAATCCCATGCACAGATTTTCTGGACTGTTTGACTAGGTTTTTTTTTTCCTGATTGCAACATTTCAGGTTTTCTACTATGTTCTGCCCACCTGGTCACTATTTCAGAATGGTGATGCAGATTCTTGGACCCTTTGGACACAATATGTCACCCATCTAGAAGCAAATTCACGGTTGGCCTTTGCAACTAGATCATCTCCATTGGATTAGTGTGTAGATCCTTACCAGGTATCAGGCTCATCCCCTTCCCACCTGCCTCATGTTGCCATAAATCACCATTATCTTCCAATAGAAAGGTGAGAGCTGAACAAAGTCCATGTAGCTATCAGTTTCAGTCAAGGTTCTGTTGGTTTTAAAGAGCAGAAACATGTTAAAACCGGCTAATGCACAGGGGCTTGTATTTTAATGCAAGGTTGCTTTGGGGGCTCACAGGAATCATGGTAGGAACCAAAGCAGAGCCAGACCTGGTGGAAAAAGGAAATGGCGAACTGTCAGGACTGAAGCATGTCCAGATCTCATGGTGACTATATTCCTCTATACTGATTGGTTTCTTCTGTCTGTGAGTGTCCCATTCAACTTTGACTTGTGCATAGCCCTTAGGGGCCAGTGAGGCCTAAGACTCCATAATGATCTTTTATCTCAATTCCCAAATCTACCTTGGAAGGGGATACAGATAAGGTAAACAATGGTCATCTGGTGGACAATCGCTTCTCTTTTCTACTTCCCATCTTGAGAATGTGCGATAAGCGGTGAGGGGTCACATTGGGCACCAAGCCAAAGGTGCTGAAAGGAGAATAACCCCAGATTGGGGTAAAAAGGAGCTAAAGTCCAAGCCCCAGATAGATTGCATGTCCTTCAAATTATAGTAGGTGAAGGACAAAATCTGCATCAAAATTAAGGAACTGGAAATATCAGAGCAAGAAGTTTTGGGAGAGTGATCCCGACAGGATTCATCTGAGTACTGCTGCCCCAGAAAATGATGCAGGAACTGGAGGGTTACTGGTTCAAGTCTCATTTCCTCTAAGGACCAGTGTTGGGTTTAATGTTGGCCAATCTGGGCTTCATGAAAGTTCAAGTTAGAGTTTCCTGTCAGCCTTCTTTGTTTCTCATGGGCCGTCATGGCTCCCATTTCTAAGTTGTGTAACTTCTAGTCTGTGTGCTCATTTAGGTAAACCAGAACCCCAGGTGGCCTGAGATAGATATATATATATATATATATTCTATGACATCAAACATTAACAATTTCCTAAGCCACCTCTTGTCCAGTGGTTCTTAGCTAGACTCTGTGTTTCAGGGAACAACATCCATTCATTAATTCCTTCATTCACAGAAATCTGTTTGTGTTTACAATGCTCCAGTGCTGCATTAGTTGGAGTGAGAAAGGTAAATAAGACTAAATTGGCCCCAGTCTAATGTGAGCGATCTAGAAACTAATTTATATATGATGATATGATCAGTGCTTTATGGAGGTTTGCACAAGATACTGCCGGTCGGAGAAGAGGAAGTGACTTACTGAAAGATTCTGGGAAAGCTTCACTGAAGAGGTGACATTTGAATTGGCACTTAAAAGATCATAAGTTCACTCATTAGAGGCATTCTAGGTAAAAAAGAAAAACTTGTCTGAAAGCATGGCTTTATGAAAGAACATGACAAATATTAAGTGGGACTATTTTATCTGGAAGTGACAGAAAACTAAGCTCAAATTACCTTTAAAAACAACAGGAACATAGACCCCATGTCACAGAGATTTATTGGTTCACATAATTGACAAGTTCATGGATATATATTAAATTCAGGAATGAGTGGATACAGGTACTCAAACAATGTCATCAACAATCTCTCTCTCTTCCCATATCTCTGTGTTCCTGTGTACAATATTGGCATATTCTTTTTCTCCAAGTGATAGCACATCAGTAGGGTCAAAAGAAAGAATACTTTTCACCAATAGTTCCAGCTGAAGTCCACAGGCAGTTTGCCATTGGCCTGCTGATGTCCATTTTCTACCCCTGAACAAATCACTTTGAGGAGTACTGATTCAGGAGCCCTTGTGGTGTAATGGTTAAGTGCTCTTCTGCTAATCAGAAGGTCAGTGGTTTGTACCCACCACCTGCTCCGCAGGAGAAAAGACCAGGAGATCTCCTTCTGTAAAGATTTCGGCCTAGGAAACCCCATGAGGCAGTTCTACTCTGTCTACAGGGTCTCTGTGAGTTGAAATCGGCTCGATGGCACGCAACAACAACAGTGCTGATTCTCCTCTTTCTTTATCCAGTAGAAGGTCATTTCTCTCTGCTCCAGCAAGAGATTAGGGCTGCAAAAATCAAATACTCTTTAAAAATATTATTTAGTAATACAAGTTCTGCATCCTACTTTGGTGAGTGGCATCTGGGGTCTTAAAAGCTAGCCAGCAGCCATCTAAGATGCATCAATTGGTCCCAACCCACCTGGAGTAAAGGAGAAGGAAGAACACCAAAGTCACAAGGAAAGCATTAGCCCAGGAGACAGAAAGGGCCACATAAACCAGAGACTGCAACAGGCTGAGACCGGAAGAACTAGATGTTGCCTGGCTACCACCAACGTCTGCCCTGTCACGGTACACAACAGAGAATCCCTGTTGTAGCAGGAGAAAAGTGGGGTGCAGAACTCAAATTCTAGTGAGAAGACCTAACTTCATGGTCTGACTGAGACTGGAGGAACCAGAGAGCATGGCCTCCAGACTCTCTGTCAACCCAGCACTAAAACCATTCCCGAGGCCAACTCTTCAGTCCAAGATTAGACTGGACTGTGGGATATGAAATGATACTCGTGAAGAGTGGGCTTCTTAGCTCAAGTAGATACATGAGACTAAATGGGCAGCTCCTGTCC
>NW_004444106.1:164586-192478 GCF_000243295.1 Trichechus manatus latirostris | reverse complement strand
GCTGTCACAGTATAGGGAGAGCAATTAGGGTCACATAACAATGTATGTATAAATTTTTGTATGAGAGACTAACTTGAATTGTAAACTTTCACTTAATGTACAATAAAATAAAACTTAAAAAAATATTTAGTAATACAAAATGAAAATTGGTCAACTAAAATTTTATCAAAATATCCAAAATTTGTGTTTCTATAAATTGCCATAAAGTTTATAAATATTTAAAAGAAATAGACTTTTTTTTCTGTAAATCAATGAATTTTATTATTTTCCTGAATAAATCATTTCGTGAATTGGCTTTTGGGAAATTGGTTGTTCACTGAATGGGATTTCAGGGGATTTTCTACTTTCCTTGCTCCTTTCTCTCTCTACCTCTTTCTTTGTCACTGTCTCTCTCTGCTTCTCTCACGCTCTCATTCTCTCTCATGGACACACTTAAACAATTTCTAATGTTTTCTCTCTTCACTTGAACATGCTCATCTTTGCAGCTCTTATCTCCCTTTCTTTTCCCACCATCTTTTCATTTCTTGGGCAGACTTGTGTGGTGGACACACACACAATCTCCTTCTCTCATACTGTGATCTTTTTCACAAACCTGTTGTCTTTGTCTCATAAGCGCTTCACACATACCAAGTCTTTCTCTGTCCCTCTATCTTTCTTTCCATCTCTCATATTGTCTCTTCCCCGCCTTCTTTTCTTTTCCAAAGCTCTGTCTCTTTGTGTTGCTCTCTCTTTCTGTATCTCCACCAAGATACAGCTCTCTCCTCCCTTCTCCCTTTACCCAGTTCAGTCCTGTCAGACCCTTCTCCGATACATAACTGAGCGAAGGTGTAATGAGGCCAGCGCTAACCACAGCCCCCAGCTTTCAGCAGGAGAAATGACTCTGAGACGCTTTTCCAGCAAAAGCCAAGCACTTACCGCCACCGCTGAGTATCTCTTTGCTGTCAACGTGTCCACAAATTAATAACAACAAGAGCTACAACAAAGACTTTGAAAGAAAACACAGCCCTTCAGTCAAATAGGCCCAGAAATAACTGTTTAAAGGCAAGGAGAAAACATTTTAAAACTTAGAATTCTCTTTGTTGTGGGCTCTATGCTGATACTTCTCTGCTTCTTTTCCATTATTATTGCAGTTTCACTTTCTGACGCTTCCAAAATGGAGGACGTTTTGAGATAACTATTGTCACCAGTGGATGGGTCACTCTGTAGATTTTCTATGGCTTCCTACTCTCCAAACTAAGGTTCTGGGTTGCCCAAGGAAATGGATGTGTCCACAGCTGGCTGTGCACCTGGGTCTGACTATGTCTCTTTCTGGGTGTGTAGTGGTTCCAGTACACAGGCAGTTGAGCCTGTATCTACATCTATGTGCCAGAGTCTCCTTTTGTACCCTAGTATTGGTGAGGTTAAGGGAATGACCTTCTGAGGGTATCTGTATGTGCTTCTTTGTCTGGGTGTCTGGGTGAGGCTGAGTGTTTATGTGTGCAAAGTCTGGCTTTCTGACTAACTAGGGGCATGTTATTCTGAAAATAAATATAAAACATATGAGGATTGTTTCTCTTTTGGAGCATCTATTCTTCTAGTGGAGCCCTGGTGGTACAGTGGTTGAGAGCTTGGCTGCTAACCAAAAGGTCGACAGTTCAAATCTATCAGCCACTCCTTGGAAACCCTATGGGGCAGTTCTTCTCTGTCCTACAGGGTCACTGTGAGTCGGAATCGACTCGACGGCAGCGAGTTTGTTTTTTGGTTATTCTTCTAGTTGTGAATAAGCAAAACGTGACGCTAATTGGATACTTTAGCTCCTTGTGAAGGAAAACTCAAGAAACGTATTCCTAGCAAACCCACCTTCAGACCACATGAGACTTGGTTAAGGAGAAATCCATAAGCAATTGGCAAAACTCATCTGGGCTTCCCAAGGTACACTTGTAGATATTAGAAGTGACATTGAGTGAGGCTAAAGTAATTGGAGGTGTAGAGGGAACAGGGGTGGGTGCAGGAGGAGGAAGGGAGTTCTCCTTTATTCGAGAGGTTTTCTTGTCAGGAGCCTGAATTCAAGGTGTTTTCTCTCTCATGGCAAGCAGTCACATCCTCTGCTGTTTGGTACCTCCCTTTGTCCCATCATTCAAAGAAAGCCCTTTCAGTTTTCTAAACAGAGGATTATAAGCAACATTTTTAAGGTCAACCACAGCAGGACAGGACTCAAGCTTCCCTTTGAGGATTGTTATGTAGAATCTGTCTGTAGTTCATGTTCTTCTAGGGATTCTCCTCCAAAGAGTGTGCCTGGGGGGTTGTGCATGTGTATGCTGGGTGTGAATGAAGGCATCGCTTTTTGAGCTGGTAGTCAACTCTGTTTGGCTGAGACTATGGACATATGTAAGAATGACAATGGGGTTGTGTGTGTATGTGACTTCGTGTGCCATTTGTCAGGCATGTGATTGGCTACATGAGTATGGCTCCAAGTGGCCATTGGTCTCCAGTGTGAGATTCTTCACTGGTGGGGCCCTGCTGTGTGACTCTGACTGTGTGTGCATCTATCTGATCCTAACTACCACTGTCTGTCATTCTATGTTGCTTGAAATGACTCAATGGTGCACAACCTAGACCAAAGTCAGGGCTACCAAGGCCCAGGTCCAGGCATACATAGTGATTAATGTGCACACACACACATACACACAAAGGGTCCTCCTCCTATATGCACAAGCTTTTACCATCATCTTCTGCCATCACGCCACACAGAGATCTACTCTCAGCCACAAAGTTACTAGAAGAAGATTTGGATACAAATAAACCAGTCTTCTTCATATGTTTCTTATTGTTGTTGCGTGCCATGGAGTCGATTCCGACCCATAGCGACCCTATAGGACAGAGTAGAAGTGCTTCATAGGGTTTCCAAGGAGTGGCTGGTGGATTCAAACTGCCAACCTTCTGGTTAGCAGGCTGAGCTCTTAACCACTTCACCACCAGGGCTTCCTTATTGCTGTCATCAAGTCAGCCCCAGACTTATGGTGACCCATGCACAATGGAACAAAATGCTGCCCAGTCCTGTGCCATCCCCATGATTGGTTGCAGATCAGATGGTTGTGATCCATAGGGCTTTCGTGGGCTGATTTTCAGAAGTCGATAGCCAGGCCTTTCTTCCTAGTCCATCTTAGTCTGGAAGCTCTGCTGAAATCTGTTCAGCATCATAGCAACATGCAAGCCTCCAATGACACAGGTGGTGGCTGCACATGAAGTGCATTGGCCCGGAATGGAACCCAGGTCACAGGCATACATAGTGATTAATGTGCACACACACACACACACACACACACACACACACACACACAAAGGCTCCTCCTCCTATATGCAGGAGCTGTTACCATCGCCTGCCCCATCACACTGTATGCAGAATTCTACTCACAGCCACCAGCAGAGTTTGGATATGAGTCAACCAGTTTTCTCCTTTATATGCAGTGGTTCTCAAACCCCTAAGAAGCATTTGGAAATGGGTGGGCACATTGATGATTATCATTTAACCTGGGGTGTACTACTTGTATCTTGTACCCATGGCCTAAGGATGTTACATCTCCTGTAAAGTATGTTACATCCCACTGTAGAATCAGCCCACCCAAAATGCCAATAGTGCCTCATAGAGAAACTCTGTAGAGAAACACGAAATCACGCAGGCAAAGACAGAGTCAGGAAAACACACATTTAGGATCTCTCAAGCACAGACACACACAGGGCAGGCCACCTTCATACATTTATCTAAGCACATAGACAACCATGACCCTTATAACATTATACAATAAAAAGTAAACACAGGCCACTTACTACAGCATGGGAAGGCATCAGCTCCTCCTTCTGCTTCATCTCCAGCCACCAGCCACTTGCCTGCACGTGCTCTCCTCACCATATTTCTTGGCATTTCCAAATATGTCTTATTGTTCCATACCTCTGGGTCTTTTCACACAATGTTCTCTTTTCTGAAATGCCTTCTCACATTTTCTTTATTTGGAAAATTCCTATTCTCAAGTGTCACCTCCTTTGTGAAATCTTTTTCTGACCCACCATGACAGACTTAATTTTTCTTTCTTGGGTGCTGCCTCTGATCCTTTCGCATAGCCCTGCTATAACCCATCATAATTACATTTACACAGTGTCTCCCACACTAATTCGTGAGCTCTTTGAGGGGAGAGACTGCCTTGCTCATGGGATGCGGAATGGAACAAAGCGTCTGCCAGATCCAGGGTTGAATCCTTCTGCTTCCGGTTACCTAGGGTTGTGGACAAGTTATTGATCTGCCATGGTATGGTTTCCTCCCTTGTTCAATATGCACAAGAACACATACTGTTGAGGGCAGCTGCAAAGATTAAATGAGAAAATGATGTATAACTTTTGGTAACGGATGGATTTTACTATTATCTCATGATCTCTGCATCCTTTATGCTTAACCCAGTTCTCAGCTATAGCAGGAAGCAAGGCAATGTAACCTACCTGAACTGGAGAGGTGAAACTGGGATCTGTAAACCTGTAGTAAGGATGGCAGTAGTCACGGAAGGTGAAATGAAAATTCTGAATAGTAACTATAATACCCTTTGATACCCTTTGGTCTAGGAATCTTACTTCCGGGGATGGAGCCCTGAGGAAATGAGGCAACAACGTTTAAAAAGTTACATACACAAAGATGTCTGTGGCTTTATTATCTATAATAGCAGATGGAAAGAAAATAAGCACCCCTGAAAAATTTCCCAGGGCCCAAAATTGAGTTGGTAAAGTGAATTATGGCATGTTCTTATAAAGTCATATTGATCAGCTATTTAAAAGCTCAGTAGAAAAGGTCTATGAAACACTGGGAAATGCTTATGTATGAACATTAAATTTTAAAAGACAAATACAAAATGATTACACTGGGATTATTACTTATCTGAATTACATCTGCGGGTGAAAAAGACTGAAAGGCTATGTGTAGAAAGGAAAGAAGTTGTGCTTATACTTTATGCTTATATAGTTCTTGTTTTCCCTTCCTTATTATATATAAAAAAAAAATTCATTTAAAAATCTCTTTTTAAAAAAGCCGTTCCTTTTCTTTCCCTAGGTATGTAATCTGGTCTATTCTGTAAGTCTTTGCTGAGTATTTACAACGTGTAAGAACTAGGGAATATACTCAGAAGATTAAGCCTCAGTCTGTACCCTTGATGATCCATAGTTTCATGGGACAGGCAGATACAGATACATAAAATTAGACTTAAAAGAGGAGGAAGAAGTGACAGAATAAGGGAGTATGTGGAGGCTTTAAAACCAAAAGACCTGAATCCCAGTTGCAGCTCCTCTATTAACACCCCCTACCCTACCACGTCTCCCTGTCTGTCTTAGCAAAACGCCAAAGTCCTTGAAGTGGCTCCAAGGCCCTTCAAGGCGTAGATCACCTCTCTAACCTCATCGAACAGCTCTTCTGCCTTGCTCACCCTCTCCAGCCTTTCTGGTCGCTTCAGTGGTCTTCAACTGGTCAAGCATGCTGGCCCCAGGCCCTTGCAATTGCTGTTTCCTCTGCCCAAGAATGCCCTCCCCCCGCATCACCCTTTCTGAGCCCCCAGGTATTGTTCTCATGGAGTCATTCACTTCCCTCAAGTCTTGACTCAAACGTCTTCATTTTAGAGACCTTTCACTAACCAGTCTCCATAAAATTGCAACCCAAGTCTCCCTACCCATTCTCTGCCTTATTTTTCTCCCATATCACTCATCACTACCAGATGTAATATGTATGTATCATTATTTTAAACTTCTCACGGGCAGGAGTTTTTGTCTGTTTTACTCATTGCTGTATCATTACACCTAGAAGAATGCCTGGCATATAGTAGGTCCTCAAAAATTACTTGTTGGATGAATGAATGAAAGAAGGAATGAATGGGCATGCTGATATCCAGCCCCCCCCCCCCACACACACCTACAGCCCACTGAGTTACTGTCTCAGAGCAGCTGAAGCCCAAGGGGCGCTCAGGACACCTGAGGAGTGGGTGACTATTGAGTTGTCTCATGACGACCAGAGGGCCAGGCAAGCAGGCCCCATTGCATTAGAATACCCTGTACTTGGGACAGCGCACTGGCAAACCCCCAGGGCCTACCTTGGAGACTCAGTGCATTTCAATGAGAAGCCGGGCTTGATTTCTGCACTCTGCAGTAGCGGCTGTCAACAGGCAAGGGGGTGGGGAGGGGGGAGAGAGAAAGAAAATGAAATGCACCTCGGCTGGCTATTTTTTGCATCCATGAAAGTATACAGATTAAAAATAAATAACTAAAACCAGAAAAACAAAAAGCAACTCGTTTAACAAATTAGAGCTAGCTCTTGTCAAAGGAAATGTTTTTTGAGCCAATTTACTAAACAACCCTCCCAGTGCAGTAAAAGTCTCCAAACGTGAAACTCTTGGAGCTTGAAAAGGTCTCTCTCGCCAGCGAAAATGCTTCCAATAATACCCAGAAACAAGATTCATTAAAAGCTATCTTTAGCATTATCTGCAATTTTGTTATTACACGTTGTCCTTCATAAACTGCATCCACAGGCCTCCATCCTGAATTACAAAAGGGGAGCAAGGGAAGGAACGGAAGAAAATCTGCCTTGGCGGGGGGTTGGGGGGTGTTCTTCACTGTGCTGGGGAGGGGAGCAAACAGGAAAAGAGGAGGACCTTAGGGTTTAAAAGATAAATTCAAACCAGGTGCAGCAGACTCAAAAAAATAATAGTAACATGACTCTGGGATACATTCTCAGAGAACAAGAGTGTCATATGTCTTCTTGATGTCAAAGAAATGGCACCTGAAAAATGTCAATAGCATTTGAGAGGAGAACTAAGAATATAGGTTCAAGGGGGCCTCCAGGGACTGCAGGAAGACGGTCCAGCCTAGAGTTCCATTACCAGGTACTGTTGAGTCAACTCTGACTCATGGTGACCCCATGTGTGTCAGAGTAGAGCTGTGCTCCACAGGTTTTTCAATGGCTGAGTTTTTGGAAGTAGATCTTCAGGCTTTTCTTCCAAGGTGCCTCCGTAGACTCAAACCTCTAACCTTTCAGTTAGCAGCCGAGCGCACTAACCATTAGCACCATGCAGTTGTTGTTAGTTGCCATAGAGTCAATTCCAACTCATGACGACCCCATGTGTTGCAGAATAGAACCGCTCCATAGGGTTATCTTGGCTGTAATCTTTAATAGAAGCAGATTGGCAGGACTTTTCTTCCACTGTACTGCTGGGTGGGTTCGTACCTTCAACCTTTAGGTTAGCAGTCAAGTGCAAACCATTTGTACCACCTAGGGACCTCACCATAGAGTTAGCACTAAGTAAGTATTTTTTGAGTGAAACAATGAAGTGCCAAAATATTTGCAAATTGTCTTAGTCATCTAGTGCTACTCTAACAGGAATACCACAAGTGTTTGGCTTTAACAAGAAGAAATTTATTTCTTCACAGTAACATAGGCTAGAAGTTCAAATTCAGGGCGTCAGCTCCAGGGGAAGGCTTTCTCTCTCTGTCAGCTCTGACGGAAGGTCCTTCTCATCATCAGTCTTCCCCCGGACTAGGAGCTTCTCTGCGCAGGAACCTCGGGTCCAAAGGACATGCTCTGCTCCTGGTGCTCTTTTCTTGGTGGTATGAGGTCCCCCTGTCTCTCTGCTCACTTCTCTCTTAAATATCTCAAGAGATTGCCTCAGGACACAATCCAATCTTGTAGATTGAGTCCTGCCTTACTAACACAACTGCCACCCATCCTCCCTCATTAACATCATAGAGGCAGGATTTACAACACATAGGAAAATCACACAATACAAGGAATCACGGACCAGCCAAATTGATACACACATTTTTGGGGGGACATAATTCAATCCATGACACAAATATCCATACACAACATCATATTGCCTATCCTCAAAGAGCAAGGAATTCAATGGATAGAGGCTTACTGAACTCAGTGGGGAGGAGAGTCCAGAGTAGTTGAATCCACATGGTGCGGTTGATAGCCAAAAGAGAAGAGGGCTTGGTCATCATCACAGGCAACAGGGCAGGTAATCAAATCTCAGAGACTGGTCTGAGATGTGTAGTAATTAATCAGCTATAAGCTTCCAAGGAATAAAATTGATGGGCCAAATTATCTAGAATCTCTACCTTTAGAGCACTGTGCCACCAAAACCCATGTGTTCCTTGTGAGATTGTGTTATGGATTAAATGATGCCCCCCAAAAAATATGTATTATAAATCCAAGGTTGCTATGAGTCTGAATTGACTTGATAGCAACAGTTTTTTTGTTTTAATACTTTTGGTTATAACCCTGTTACCAAACCCTAGAAGGTGGGTTCTTGTCCCGCATGCTCAGACTTGCTGATTTTCTGGACACTGGTCTTTGAGAAAGAGTAAGTAACTTTATTGCAATGCTCAGAGCAAGGAGCTGGGAGGAAGTTCCTCAGATCTGGCTACCAGAGCTATGGGAAAGCAGGGCTTACATGTGATTTGGGCAGCAAGATGGCAGCCACACAGGCGTACTATGGAGGGAAAATTCTAGAAGGCGACCAGGAAACAGGAGGTGATGTGGTTCTTATCGGACCTCTTGCTTCGGAATAGGGTCTGGGTGATGACTTTCTTTCTAATTCATTCCTTCTGTTGCTATGTCCTCTGTGGAGGTCAATTAGCGGTCACAGCTGGCCCTTCTGTGCATGCAGGGCGAGCCAAATCTGGCTTGGGCTAGTTTAAGGACTAATGGAAATTTACTGGCATTCATAGGGTAAGGTTACAATCCCATTTGGGAATGTGTTTTCTTTGTTATGTTAATGAGACAGTATTAGTCTAGAGTGTGTCTTAAATCAATCTCTCTTGAGATATAAAGGAGATTAAACAAGCAAGTGAGCAAGCAGAGATGGGTGAAGAGACATGACAAGCCACATGAAGATCACCCAGGAGCAGAAGCTGTAAGAGACATGGACCTTCCCCCAGAGTTGACAGAGAAGGAAAGCCTTCCCCTAGAGCTGGCACCCTGAATTTGGACTTGGACTTCTATCCTCCTAAACTGTGAGAAAATTAATTTCTGTTTGTTAAAGTCACCCACTTGTGGTATTTCTGTTACAGCAGCGCTAGATAACTAAGACAGACTTTAAACCCATTTTCGGATGTAAGTTAATTAATTGTGAAGCACTCGCTGTATACCAGGCCTCATGCTACCCAGTTTACACACACGAACATAATAAACCCAAAAATCCCTAAAGAAAAATCTGATATCCTGTTGGTTAAGAGCAAAGACTCTAGAGCCAGAGCACCTGGGCCGGAACCTCCCTCTACTGCTTACACACTGAATGAACCCAGGGAGTTATGCCGCCTCTCTGTGCCTTGATTTACTTTTCTGTAAAATAAGGATATTAATAG
The DNA here is from genome assembly GCF_000243295.1 of Trichechus manatus latirostris. Classification (NCBI taxonomy): domain Eukaryota; kingdom Metazoa; phylum Chordata; class Mammalia; order Sirenia; family Trichechidae; genus Trichechus; species Trichechus manatus. The sequence continues at coordinate 183,109 of NW_004444106.1, read as the reverse complement.
TACCTTTCTCAGAGACTTGTTGCAAATTAATCCATGTACGACACTGTGGTGTGATGGGTCGCTTTTGTGTGGCCTTTCTCGCCATGGTCTTGTAACTCCCTCCCAATCACTTGCAGATAAGGTAATTATGGCTCACCAAAGGGATTGGTCAGTTTTACCATCCTGCTAGGCTTAAAATGACCCATCCCAGAGGTGGGAAAGAGAGGATCTTGCTATTATCAAGGAAGAAGAGCCAGGAGTGGAGCGTGTCCTTTGGACTCAAGATCCCTGGGCTGAGAAGCTCCTGGAACCAGAAGACCAAAGGAGAGAGACAGAGTAAGGGAGAGAGAGAGCTGTAACAGTGAAGATGGTGAGAGGTGGTGGCAGAAAAACAGTGGCAGGAGAGACAAGCAGGAGATGGCGCAGTGGGCTTCCTGGTGCACGGTGAGAGAAAGCCAAGTGCCTTTGGGCAGGAGGCTTGCTGGAGGAGTAGGGTGCCTCCAGGCACTTGAGGGATCTAGAGCTGAGCGCCTTTGGGCCAAGGATTACTGTCAGAGTAGGGTGCCTCTGGGCACTTATCGGAAGAGCCAAAAGAGCTTTGTAACACTTGCCTGAGCAGGGCAGAGGCCGAGGGGCCAGAGAGAGGTGTGTCTGCAAGCACAGCTAAAAAGAGGCTGTCCTAATGGAAAAACTGAATCCTGAGCATTCCTGAACCTGAATTGTGACTTATTACTTCCCTAATAAACCTCATAATCGTGAGTATTGTCTGTGAGTTCCATGTGGTCATTACAATGAGTTATCAAACCCAGCAGAGAAGTGGAGAGTGCCGTGGGAGGGCTGGTTGGTGTCAGAATTGGTAAAGATAGCAGAGAGAGGAGTCATGTCTGACCTCCACCTCATAAGAATCAGCCTTGCGCTGTTAATCTTGATTCTCTTTCCTGCTCATGAAGTTAGAAGAGGTCAGATGTTGTCCCCAAGCTCTTTTTACAAACACTTAGAACATACTTGGCACATAGTAAGTGCTATAACCAATACCAAACCTACTGTCATCTATTCCAACTCACAGCAACCCTATGGAACAGAGTAGAACCGCCCCATTGGGTTTCCAAGGAGTGGCTGCTGGATTCAAACTGCAACCTTTTGTTTAACAGCTGAACACTTAATCACTGTGCCACCAGGGTTCTAAGTGCTGCAAAGGTGTTAGTTAATAGTGGTTAAGAGTTCGGCTGCTAACCAAAAGGTCAGCATTTCGAATCCAGCAGGCGCTCCTTGGAAACCCTGTGGAGCAGTTCTACGCTGTCCTATAGGGTTGCTATACGAGTCAGAATCAACTTAAAGGCAATGGGTTTGATCCCTATTTTGCAGATGAGGAATCAGAGACACAGAGGCTGAGTAGTTGGCTAAAATCACACAACTATTACATGGGAGAGCTGGAATTCAAATAAAAGTGTTATGTGTCCAAGTTCATTCTTTAAATTACCATGCCATCAATTAGTCAAACGTTTATATCTAGCAACTGAAAGTCCTAAATAATATAAGAACATCTTTTATTTCAGCTCTTGAGCTGTTATACCATAACTTTGGGTAACTAGCAATGGAGACATTACCACTTATCTGTCAGATTGTCATACTGTGGCTTAAGTGTTGCTATGATGCTGGAAACTATGTCACTAGTATTTCAAATACCAGCTGGGTCACCCAGTGTGAACAGGTTTCAGTGGAGCTTCCAGACTAAGACAGATTAGGAAGAAAGGCCTGGGGATCTACTTCTGAAAATCAGCTGATGAAAACCCTAAAGATCATAACAGAATATTGTCTAATATAGTGCTGGAAGATATGCCCCCTAGGTTGCAAGGCACTCAAAATGCACAGTGGCTGCAATAGACTTGAGCATGAAAATTGTGCAGGACTGGGCAACGTTTCATTCAGTTGTACATGGGGTTGCCATGAGTAGGAGATGACTCTATGGTAGCGATCAACAACAGGAAAGGAGAGAGACAAATACCGAAGTTTTTTAGGACGTAAAATCTATAAAACTTGGAGTTTTGATTGGTTGTGAGGGAGAATGAAAGAGAGAGGTCAGGACAATTCTCAGTTTTCTAGCTTGGCTGACAGGAAGTGAAGGAGTAAGACTCCATTTGGGGTGATGGGCTGGAAAAAGGATGATTAGTGCTAATTTGGGACCTCTGAGTTTTAACTTTGTGTGGTTGTTGTTGTTGTTGGGTGCCACCGAGTCAGGATGACTCATAGCGACCCCATGTGGCAGAGCAGAACTGCCCTATAGGGTTTTCTTGGCTGTAATCTATACAGAAGCACATCACCAGGTCTTTCTCTCGACAAGCCACTGGGCAGTTTCGAAGGGCCAACTTTTCAGTTAACAGCCGAGTGCTTAACCTTTGCACCACAAAGTCTCCTTACTTTGTGTGTGTGGTATAGCCAAATAAATAGCAAGATGTATGGGTCCTGAACTCAGCTTAGAATTATGGGATAAGGCATAGATCAGAGAGTTATCAGAATATAAAAGGGGGTGAAACTGGAGATATGAGTAGGCTCTCCCGGCTAGCGTCTTTAGCGTGAGAGAAACAAGGAATCCAGCAGAAGCTCTCAGGAAATACTTCCCGGTAGATAGAAGTGGAAGAAAAGAAGCCCAGAAAGTGGATTGAGATGGTCAAATTCCAAAAGGAGAGATCGGTTCCCAGGCACATGCTGTGCTCGCAATGAAATGCATATATTGCAGGATGATTCCACTGAACAGTCGTAAGAGAAAGACAGAGAGATGTAAAGACATACACAAAGACAGAGAAATAGAAAGTAATGAGTGCTATTGATTCCATCTGCCATTTCGCTCAGGGAACATATACCTGGAGTGAGTATGAACCAGGACATGCAGATCTGTGGCTCTCAATTGATCTTAGTAGCCACATGCCTCCCAGAGAGTAAACATGTTGCCAACCTGAGTGAAACCTGAACAAAACCACCTATACTCTGCCTTATAGTTGAGCTAAGAGGCAGGGGGAGTGGGTAATTCTGACTCACTGGCCTGGGGATTTAGCTTCTTCTGAAACAGGAAATTGTGATATGACCTTCAATGCCACAAGAATAGGTTTGGCATGAGACCAAGGAAGATAGACCACCCAGTGAGCCCTTCCAGCTGTGGAAGGAGCCATAGGCATTGTCCTGGAAAAGTCAGGAGTGAGAGATGAGGCTGTTCCATCTTTCAAAACTGGTTACCGAAGACTCAGTGGACTGAGCTCATTCCAGAGAAGGCACATTTGGCAAACATCATTGCAGACCTTGTTTGCAGTATAAGGCAGATCATTTGACTTAGCCAGACTTGCAGAAGGCAGCCTGGCAGGGAGCTAGAAGAATGAGATTTAGAACCAGAAAATTCAATCCCCCTGTTCCACTGCGTACTAGCTGTGGAGGCCAAAGCCAGCCTTTTCATCCAATTTGAGTCTCAATTTTCTTTCTGTGAAATGGGCACTATAATGCATATCTCACATTGTTGGTGGGGGGATTGACTGAGATGCTGCAGGTTAGAGTTCGGAGTATGCACCCGTAGTAGTACCTGCCGTAGTAAGTGTTCAACTGCCATTAGCTCATTCAGAAGGATACGTAGAAGACCCATAACTACAGACTAATTGGGAAGATGTGTAGCCAACACCCATCTGTCAGTGGAGGTTTGAGTGTTGCTAGGATACTGAATAGGTTTAAGCAGAGCTTCCAATCTAAGACAGACTAGGAAGAAAAGTCTGGGGATCTACTTCCAAAAATCAACCAGTGCAAACCCTATGGATCATAAGGGTCCGATTCACAACTGATCATGGAGATGGCACAGAACCGGGCAATGTTTTGTTCCACTGTGCATAGGGTCACCATGAGGCAGGGGCCCATCCCAGGGCATAAGCTGGGAACTTGTCAAGAAACCTATGACTAGTACTTTAATAAATGTTTCATTATGCTTTAACATGGTAAAATGTTTTAAAGAGAGGGAAAAGCTGGATAAAGAAAGCTTACAACTATCAAATGGCCTATTGGGTCCATACATTAACCCATTTAATCCACAAAGTCACAGAGTGAGTAAAATTATTCCTAGTTTAAAGATAAGGGCATTAAAATATAGGAAGTAATTTACCCAAGGCGAGTCCTGAAGCTTGGAACGAAACAGGTTTGTTGGAGACCAGAGTTCACATTATCTCCCCACTACTTCTTTTAAATAAAACCTGGCATTACTAAGACACTAAAAAAACAAACAAACAAACAAAAAAAACCGTTGCTATTGAGTTGATTTTGACTCACAGCAACCCTATAGGACAGAGTAGAACTGCCCCATAGGGTTTGCAAGGAGCGGTTGGTGGATTTGAACTGCAGCCGAGGTCTTAACCACTGTGCCACCAGACACTAGTCTAGGGAAATAGGTTTGCATAGAGACTTCTCTGCTCCTCAGAACTGTTTCCTCCTTTTACTCCCATTTTATTATTCATATTATATGTGCTTTTTGCATAAGACCCGTCAAATCCTTTTTGAAATGAGATGAAGTACAAATAATATCAATCAATAAAAATATAATTCTATGTGTATATAAATATATATGTATTTCTGTACATATAGTTATATATGTGGAGTCCCTGAGTGGTGCAAACAGTAACATTTGACTACTAGCTGAAAGGTTGGCCATTGAAACCCTCTCAGGGGCACCTCAGAAGATAGGACTGGAGATCTGCTTTAAAAGGTCACAGCCTTGAAAACTCTATGGAGCAGTTCTATTCTGCACAAATGGGGTCGCCATGAGTGGGAATCGACTCAATGGCAACCAACAACAATGACAGTTACATATGTATGTGATTGAGTGTACAACCTGGTGCCCAGTAGGTATTAATTAATTACACGTTGATTGGCAATTAAATGATGACTGTGTCTAACCCCTTACTTTACTCAGAAAGGGCACTTGGTGGTTTCCCTAGGGTAGTATGTGACAGAGGGCAGTAGGCTCAAGGCCATGCATACCTCCTGCCCTGCCTTCTGAATCAGCTAGCATCATTCCTTTCAGAAGCTCAGTCCCTGAATGCTGGCAGAGGCTATTTTCCAGAGGGAAAAGATTGTCTTCACCTGAGGCATCTCTGCTGGAAAATCCCCTCTTGGCTCTGGAAACGTTCCTCACAGTCAGTAGAAATTGCAGGTCTCTGGATCCATGAGGGAGGCAATTAGACGCTGAGTGTCAGTTAGCAAACATTCCACCTACCTTGCCCCCAGGACCAAGCAGGTCTGCAAGACTGTGGGAGAGCCATTGTCTTGCCAGGACCCCTGCTAACTCAGGGCTTTCACTGAAGCTGCAAAATCTTTCTCACCTGGGGGAGGCTCGGGGTGGTCCTTAAAGTCTGAGCTTCCCACTGTTCTGCCTCCTGGGCACTTAGGCTCTCCTCTCCCTACTCTTCCCCTCCTTTATTAATCCTGTCCCACTCCATGAAAGCAGGAACTGAATGTGGCCACCTTGGAGGTGCATACCTCCATCATCCTTCCAGAAAGAACTTGTTCAGCTGCAAGAAGGACACCAAACTGAGACATCCTCTGACTTAATCAGAAGGGTTGAAGGATTATTGATTTCAACAGATTTATACTGAGCACCTACTATGTTCCAGAACAATTCTCGGTCCTGTAGATGAACTTTTAAGCACAACAAAGATAGTGACTAAACAGACTCAGCAGCATAGAACAACATCATCACATCATTATGGTGCTTGATTCTTGAAGGTCATGTGAGGGGAAGATGGACAATACGATAAATAAATAATAAGATGGCAGATATTGGTAAGTGCTTTGAAGAAAATGAACTAGAGAAATGGAAGGGAGAGGTGTGTGTGTGTGTGTTGTACTACTTTAGCCAGTGTCATTAGGAAAGACCTCCCTGAGGAGATCATTTCTGAGCTAAATTTGAAAGACGAGAAGAAGGCAGAGGATACAAAGATCTGGGAAAAGAGCATTCCAGGCTGAGGAAACAGGAAGGGCAAAATCCTTGATAATTACAGTGAAATACTCTTCTCAAAATAGCATTGAGTTGGATCTGCAAAACATCTACAATCATCTCTGTGGTACCAGTAGTTTGTGTCTCACATTTTGGGAAACACTGGGTGGGATAATCCCTAAATGACTTCTTCCCTGACATCCTTTTATTCTGTGACACTCACTAGGCAAAGCCAGTGTCTTCAGGAAGCTGAGGGTTTGGAGGAATAGAAGGGGCCACTGATCATGGGCTTTGGACCCCCCCCAAAGGACACACACACACATACGTTTCCTTCTTCTTATCCTTCCTCCTATTCAGGGCTCAAAAAACAAAGGTCAAAACATGAAAAGATTCTGTTCTTTGTCTTTACCACCTCCCACAATCCACTTTATTGCCTCCCAGCCTCCCTAGCCCTCTGAATCTGGAGAGGAGGAAGAAAGGAGAGTAGACCGAGAAGGAATAGAATACCATTTGTTAAATGTATTGTTAAGATTCAGCCCCATGTTTTATTCGGCATCTGCTTGGGCTTTGCAATGCCTTGTCCTCAACAAGTTACAATAGCTGCTCTCCAGGATACAACAGTTCCCTGTCTATAGACTTCAGTCAGCTTCTGAGGTCTGTCGGTAATTCTTGGGTGACAACTCTCTAAGGACCAGACATTGCCATCTATGGGTTTATGTTCTTGTTCTTCTGACATTGTGCAGATGCGTACTCACAGTTCTACGCAGACCTTTCAATTTTTATGCGCAAAGTGGTCTCTTGGCCTTACAAGAGACCAGAAAAACATTTCTTAGTCCAGAGTTTCTCTTTATCAGCAGTATTGATGTTTTGTGCCAGACGATTCTTTGTTGTGGGAGACTGACCTGTGCATTGTCAAATGTTTATCAGCATCTCTGGCTCCTACCCACTTTATGCCAGTAGAACCCTCCACTCAGTTGTACAACCAAAAATTTCTCCAGACATTGAAATATGAAATCATTCATTGTAAAGCATTTGACTGAATACAAGTATATGCTTCTTCTTCTTTCACACAAACACAAACTGCAATTTGTATTAACTCCACAATATCTGTGTAAATATAACTTGAGCCATCTTTAGTGGGAGACTTGTTTAGATGCCTTCAGTCTGTGGAGTCCATTCAACTGGATTTTCTGTTATTTGCTGCCCCATATTCGCTGAAGAAATTAAAAGCTGGAATTAAAAGCTTATGTATCTTGAGCGATATTAAACTTGTTCAATGTCACAGCACTGCAAGAGGTGTTACCAACAACCCAAGGGCTTGGAAGTGCTTCCTTTAGATGACACTAAGACTCTTTAGATCACAAGTGGATTCAACCAATTAGAATTTGGCGGTGCCCTCATGCCTCCCTGGTAATACACAGAATTCAGATGCCAAATTTTAAACTCATTTAATGGGATATTTTATAAGGTGCGTAGATCAAATGAAAACCTGAATTACTTTAAGATTAGTGACTAATTCTATTAGCTTCTTTTGTAGACAATCTTCATCAAATTATCTTGTTTAACTTTCTTATTTACTTGTTTATTGTCTATTATATCCCCTTTTGAGAGCAGGGATCTTGTCAGTCTCACCGCTACATCCACCATGTCTAGAATAGTACTTCACACATAGTAAAAAATTTATAAATAAATATATGAATAAATGCATTTTGAATAAACAAATGAAGTTATTCCTAATACAAACACCTCCACAACTGGAGAGAAACTAACCTGAGAGAAACTAGCTAGACTTATGGGAAGGTTGCCATCAAGTCGATTTTGACTCATAACGACCCTATAGGACAGAGTAGAACTGCCCAAGAGGGTAGATACTAAAATACATTCATTTCCCCATCTCTACCACTGACAACAGAAATAAAGAATCAAGAGATGTCCGCCCTAGACAACCAGTTTGTGCTTTGGCCCTTCCATCTGGTAGCCACAGACAAGGCAGTCTGATATTCACCAGAAGTAAGGATGAAGAACTTCTGGAAAATGGACAAAATCTTGCCCTCAAAAAGTCCAGGTAAGAAAGATCCAATTGAATTGTTTCCAAAACCACACGCAAGCTTCTAGGAAAAAGGCAAATGGTTAAGCACAGGGGCTTTCACATCAAACCAATCTGGGTTAGGATCTCACATCTACCACTTATGAGCTGTTCATCCTCACTTATGGAAACCCCCCTGAGACTCAGTTTCTTTCTCTGTAAAATGGGAATATGTAACAAGTTTGTGAAGAAAATCTGTGGATAGCTGAGTATTCATCAAACCATGTCAAAGGCATTCAATAAATGGTCCTTGTGATTCTTATGAACAATAATATTCAGAAACAACTAATTATCAGAGTGATGGGATGGGTGATCTCAGGAAGCAGATACTATCCCAACCTTGGCTTTCTTACCAGACCTCCCTAGCCCCCTGCAGCTGAGTATGGAGCTGTTATGGGCTCCTTACTACTCCATTTCCACACATGTCCTGACCAAGGCAAGTGTTAGGTGTGTCAACAGACTGAGGTGTGTGGTTGGTAGGGAATTACATGTCACGGTCATTACAGACAATTCTAGTATCTGATGGGAAGCCACAAAGCTTCCAAACTATGTCACAACCATATATATTCATCAAACAATTTTGTTTTATTCCCCCCTCATCCTTTAAACAAAAGATACATTAATTATAGTTAGCTTTATACTTCAAGGTGACCTGGTGGTACAACAGTTAAGCATGCAGCTGCTAATCAAAAGGCTGGTGGTTCAAACTCACTAGTGGCTCTGTTGGAGAAAGACTTGGCGATCTCCGCCAGTAAAGATTAAACCCATTGCCCTCAAGTTGATTCTGACTCATAGCCTATAGGACAGAGTAGAACTACCCCACAGGGTTTCCAAGGCTGTAATCTTTACAGAAACAAACTGCCGCATTTATTTCCTATGGAGCTGCTGGTGGGTTCACACCACCGACCTTTTGGTTAGCAGCTGAGCACTTAACCACTGTACCACCAGGGCTTCTTCCATAAAGATTCTAACAAAACCCATTGCCGTTGAGTTGATTCTGACTCCTAATGAACCTATGGGGCAGAGTGTCCCATACGGTTTCCAAGCACCTAAAAACAACAGCTTTATCTTTCAGTACTTAGATTTGTTTTTGTTGTTGTTGGTTGCTGTCTAGTCAGCTCCAACTCATGGCAACCCATGTACAACAGAACGAAACGTTGCCCAATGCTGTGCCATCGTCATGATTGTTGATATGTTTGAGTTTATTGTTGTGGCTATTGTAGCGCCTTCCAACAGGCTCATCTTCTAGAACTACACTGGACAACATTCTGTTGTGCTCAATAAGGTATCCACTGGCTAATTTTCTGAAGTAGATCACCAAGCCTTTCTTCCTAGGCTGTCTTAGTCTGGAAGCTCCTCTGAAACCTATCCACCATGGGTGACTGCTGGTATGTGAAATACTGATGGCGTAGCTTCTAGCATCATCGCAACACATTAGCCACCATAGTACAACAAACTGACAGATGAGCGGTGAATATTTATATTAGAGGATATCAAAACAGGATGTTGTCCCACCTACCTCTAACCCCCATTTCCCAGCATTCTTGCACTTAGATGGGGCATGGAACTGATTCTGGCTAATGAACTGTGAGTAGAAGTGACGTGTCACTTCCTGGCTGAACCATTTAAGAGCCAATGTGTGCCTCTTCAGTTCCACAGCAACTGGGGAGACCACAGGGCCATGGATCACCCTGAGTCCCCGAGTGACTCTGTGGAGCAGAACTCCCCACTGACTGATCTTGGGCACTTGGCACAAGTAAGACATGAATCATTGTTGAGCGAACCCATTAAAATGTCATGGTTAATTGGTTAACTAAAACATAACCTTGAAAATCCTGACCCATATAATGTAATATGGTTGTTTTGAGGACCGAATGGAATTAGTCAAGTGAAAACACCTAACAGGGTGCTAGCCAGAGAGTAAGTGTTCAATAATCTTGTTCACCTGTTTCTTTATTTTAGTTTTCTATTTGGGTAGACTGCAGTCATCTTTTCACTTCGATAGTCCCAGCGCCTCCTTTCTTCCCCGCATATGGAGGCCCATTTAGGAAAATGTGAATCTGTGCAAACACTAAATGAGGGCAGGAGGATTTTATGCCTGGGAAAATGTTTTTTCTTTTTAAAAAGCATTCAGCATAGGAGTCCTTGGAAACAGCAGGTGCATCTGTACAATGGATACGTTTGCTGATAAATGGTAGTGAAAGCCACCTGCTTTGGAACCTACCCATGGTGTCTCACCAAATGAGCAGCTGGCTGCAGGTGCTGCTGGAGAGGCATGAATGCTTTGTGATGATGCAATTCCCATGGCCTAAAGAACCACCACAGCTCCCTGAGAGAGGGAGAGCAGGGCCTCTGTTCCAGGATCTCTAGCAGCACGATTCTATCCACACCGAACTGCATAGAATGCAAATGGCAGCAGTGGTGAAACCTTTTCAATGACGCACTCACAGAGGAGGTGCACTCTGGTGCCTGGCACAAATTGAGCGCTCAACCCCAGTTCAGCATTTACGAGCTGTGCCACTTTAGGCAAGAGACTTAACCTCTATGAGCCTTGATTTTTCACCTGTAAGATAAGGATAAATTATAATATCTACTTCATGTGTAATTGTGAAGATTGAGCGAGCTATAATGGTAAAGCAATTACTATAGTGTTTGGCACACTGTAAATTGTCAATAAATGTTTATATAATAATTTTGCTCAATACCATCACCATTATTATTACCAGAACCCTGTGTGTTGTATCATTCCATGGTTACATGCACTGTTTTTGAAGTGCTAATAGTTACATATCAGGGAAAAGTCTTTAGTTTATGCTGTTCTTACTGTTATATCTAGCCCAAATCTAATTGAATAAAACAGTTTATTAGATACTGTCTTAAATATTTTCACAAGAGTTATTTCAATTTATTCTTATAAAACCTCCATATGATCATTAAAACTGTATAGCTACAGAAACATAGGCTCAAGGGGTTAGTAACTTGCCCACGATCAAACAGTACATATTTTTTGTATGTTAACTTGCTTGGGGAAAAGACTAAGATATTCTGATTCTACAGTCCTTGCTTTACACGTTACTCTTTATAATTTCAGATGACTTAAAATGGCCATCTTGAGATATAGGTGCCCTCTCTCCCCTAGCTCATTTAATTCTTTGTAATTGTGGCCAAAATGCATTTTCTGTTTCTCTAATATTAAGTGTTTAATAATAATAATAGTTAGATATTAGTTCCTTGTGCTTTACGCTTCAAGAATGCCCTCACAGACATGATCTCATTTAATTCTTGCAATAGCTATCTATCCCATTCATCTGCTTCCTCCAGATTAGTAGACAGAGGTCCAAGGCAAGCAGTTGGCCTTAATGGGATCACAAAGACTCAATAGCAGGGCAGGGAACACAGCCTAGGTCTCCTGACCCCTAGCCCATGGCTCCTCCTAATGAAGCAACTGCCATTCATAATTACAGAGGCCATCTGTAAAGTGCTAGTAATCACAATTAGAAAAAAAAAAAATTAAATGTCTGTTTTCAAATGCATCCCAGGAAGGACAAAACATTTAAAATCTTTATTCAGCTAAGCTGTTCTCCTCCGATTTTGTTTTCTTTGCAGTGAACAAAATGCAAAAGGAAATACTCAGTGCTAGAAATAAGCCCCAAGGGTATACCAACGAACTCTGCCTAAAAATAAACTCAATTTGGCAAAGCCACCTGCTGTTTCTTATAAAGCGGCTGAGGAAACCCAGATCTGAAGGCCTCAGGGATTTGTTGCCTTTCACATTTTTTTCCAAATTTCCCATACTCTCTCCATTTTTTAATCAACGTTACTGAGACACACTTTACATACAGTAAAACGCACATATTTTAATTGTTCAGTACTATGCGTTTTGGCTAATATATAGACCTGTGTAACCACCACCCCAATAAAGTTACAGAATGTCTCCTTCATCTCTGATAATTTGTAGATGGGCCTTTGCAGTAAATCCACTATGACCCTGTAAAAACAACTTGGGGGGCAATGTCTGACCTCCTCCAAGCCCACAAGGGGGAAGGAGAACCAAGATCAACAGCGCGAGGCTGACTCCCATGAGGTGGAGGCCAGACAAGCCTCCTCTCTTGGCCATCTTTACCAATTCTGACACCAACCTTCCCTCCCACAGCACTCTCCACTTTTCTACTGTGTTCGATAATTCATTGCAAAGGCCACACAGAACTCACAAACCATTCCCACGATTTTTGGGGTTTATTAGGGAAGTAACAGTTACAGTTCAGGCTCAGGAACACTCAGGATACAGTTCTTCCATCAGGACAGCCCTTCCCAGCCATGCTCCCAGGCATGCCTCTCCCTGGCCCTAGGCCTCTCCCCAAAGCCATTCAGCTTTCTTTCTCCATGGGCTGGGAAGCCCACCACACTGTTTCTGCTGCTTCATCTCTCTTGCCACCGTTTCTTACCATCTTCAGGGTTACAGATGGCTTTCTCTCCGTCTCTGCTTCCAGGAGTTTCTCAGTGCAGGGATCCTGAGTCCAGAGGATGTGCTGGCTTCTGGCTGTTCTTCCTTGGTGGTGGTGGAATCTTCTCTTTCTCACCTCTGGGGTGGCTTATTTCAAGCCCAGTAGGATGGAAAAACTGACCAATCCCTTTGGTAGGCCACAATTACCCTATCACACAGTCCCACCCAATCACTTCGTGGGAGTTACCAGACCATGGCCAGAAAGGCCACACGAAAGTGATCTACGGCACTGGAGAACCCATACCAAGACAATCACTGATCTGATTTTTATCACTATAGATTAACTTTGTCTATTCTAGAACTTCAAGTAAATGAATTTGTTCTCTTTTATGTCTGACTTCTTTGCTCAGCATAATGTTTTTGAGAATCATCCACAGCATTGCATGTGTCAGTAATTTATTCTTTTACATCGCTAAGAAATATCTATTGTATAAATATACTATTTTATTATTATTATTTTTTAATCCAGTCATCTATGGATGAACCTGTTTGCTGTTTCCATTTTTCGGTTATTATGAGAAATGCGGTTATGTAATTGGTGTGCAACGTTTTTTGTGAATGTACAATTTTACTTCTCTTGTGAACGTAATTGTTAAATTGAATAGAAAGTGTATGTTTAAGTGTATAAGAAACTGATCAGCCCTTTTCCAAAGTGATTGCCATGTGTGAGGGTTGTCATTTCACCACATCCTTCTTCACACACTTCCCACAACCTATAACCAGGCAACCACTTATCTGCTTTCTCTCCCTCTTGATTAGTTTGCATTCTGCGGAGTGTTATATGGATGGATCCCTATAGCAGGCACTGTTCTTTTGTCTGGCTTGTTTCACTCAGCATAATAATTCTGAGATTCAATTCATGGTTTTATATGTATCGATTGTTCATTCCTTTTCATTGCTGAGTAGTATTCCATTGTGTGGATGTACCAAATGTGTCTATCCATTTATGGTCATTGAAACACATGTTGGTTGTTTCCAATGTTTGACCATTACAAATAAGGCCGCTATAAACTTTCATGTATAAATAGTTGTGTGGCTATATGCTTTCATTTCTCTTGGGTAAATATGTTGGAGTGGAATGGCTGGGTCATATGGTAAGTGTAACTTTTTAAGATACTGCCAGATTGTTTACCAAAGTGATTGTACGATTTTGCATTCCTACCAGCAGTGTATGAGAGTTCTAGTTGCTTAATATCTTTACCAATAGTTGGTATGATCAGTCTTTTTAATTTTAGGCATCCCAGATTCTAGTGGATGTGTAATATTGTGTCGTTTTGTTTTAATTTCTTCAAATGACCATTTGGAATCCTGTTTTCTTCTTCCAAAAAGTTTTGATTTGTGTACTGCTAGGCAATTCAATTACTGGCTTACCACCTTGAACTGGTATGGGCTTAATTTTACGTTTATTTAGGGAAGACATGGAAAGCCCAAGGTATTTTCCAGGTTCCTTTAACTTGGTGGATCTTAACCTCCAGACTCTACCCCCTGAGGTCCTGTTAGTACCTCGTTATAGAGTTTGTTAGGGTAGGCCTGGAGTAGTCCTTACTCTGTTGTTGTTAGGTGCTGTCGAGTTGGTTCCTACTCATAGTGACCCTATGTACAACAGAAAGAAACACTGCCTGGTCCTGCACCATCCCCACAATTGTTGTTTGAGCCCATTGTTGCAGCCACTGTGTCAATCCATCTTGCTGAGGGTCTTCCTCTTTTTCGCTGACCCTCTACTTTACCAAGCATGATGTCTTTCTCCAGAGACTGATCCCTCCTGATAACATGTCCAAAGTATGTGAGACGTAGTCTCGCCATCCTTGCTTCTAAGCAGCATTCTGGTTGTACTTCTTCAAAGCCAGATTTGTTCATTCTTTTGGCGGCTCATGGTATATTCGATATTCTTCACTAACACCATAATTGAAATGAATCAATTCTTTTCCGGTATTCCTTATTTATTGTTCAACTTTTACAGGCATATGAGGAGACTGAAAATACCACGGCTTGGGTCAGGCCCACCTTAGTCCTTAAAGTGGCATCTTTGCTTTTTAACACTTTAAAGAGGTCTTTTGCAGCAGATTTGCCCAATGCAATATGTCATTTGATTTCTTGACTGCTGCTTCCATGGTGTTGAGTGTCGATCCAAGTAAAATGAAATCCTTGACAACTTAAAACTTTTCTCCATTTATCATGATGTTGCTTATTGGTCCAGTTGTGAAGATTTTTGTTTTCTTTATGTTGAAGTGTAATCCATACTGAAGGCTATAGTCTTTTATCTTCATCAGTAAGTGCTTCAAGTCCTCTTCACTTTCAGTGAGCAAGGTTGTGTCATCTGCATATCACAGATTGCTAATAAGTCTTCTTCTAGTCCTGATGCCATGTTCTGCTTCATATAGTTCAGTTTCTCAGATTATTTGCTGAGCATACGGATTGAATAAATATGTTGAAAGGTTACAATCCTGATGCACACTTTTCCCGATTTTAAGCCACACAGTATCTCCTTGTTCTGTTTGAATGACTGCCTCTTGGTCTATGTACAGTTTCCTCATAAACACAGTTAAGCGTTCTAGAATTCCCATTGTTTGCAACATTATCCATAATTTGTTACAACCCACACAGTCAAATGCGTTTGTGTAGGCAATAAAACACAGGTAAACATCTTTCTGGTAGTCTCTGCTTTCAGCCAAGATCCATCTGACATCAGAAATGGTAGTTCTCGTTCCACGTTCTCTTCTGAATCCAGCTTGAATTTCTGGAAGTTCCCTGTTAATGTACTGCTGCAACCATTTTTTGAATTATCTTCAACATAATTTTACTTGCATGTGGTGTTAATGATATTGTTCAATAATTTCTGCATTCCATTGGATCACCTTTCTTTGGAATGGGTACAAATATGGATCTCTTCCAGTCAGTTGGCCAGGTAGCTGTCTTCCAAATCTTGGCATAGATGAGTGAGTGATTCCAGAGTTGCATCTGTTTGTTGAAACATCTCAGCTGGTATTCTATCAATTCCTGGAGGCTTGTTTTCTAGGGTGATGTTATTACTCTGAAATGATAGCTTTTCTGGTGTCTCTTCCTAAAATCTTGGGGGATAACAAGGTGTTAATGAATGAAGTCTCAATTCTGACCAGGCTGGAATTCTAACATATGTTTAATGGTTTCACTTCTAGTTCCTCTATTTTACTCTCAGCTCTGTAGCAGCCGTTTCTTGTAAACCTCGTAAGGTCTCAGCCTGCATATATGCAGCCCAGCCTTTAGTTAAGGATTCATGGGGGACCCTCACACAAGCTTCTGTGGTACCCTCATTTTATTTATTGTTGTGCTTTAAGTGAAAGTTTACAATTCAAGTTAGTCTCTCATACAAAAATTTATACACACATTGTTATGTGACCCTAGTTGCTCTCCCTATACTGTGACAGCACACTCTGTCTTTCCACTCCAGATTTCCCATGTCCATTCAACCAGCTCCTGGCCCTCTCAGCCTTCTCATCTCACCTCGAGACAGGAGCTGCCCATGTAGTCTCATGTATCTACTTGAGCCAAGAAGCACACGCTTCACAAGTATCATTTTATGTCCCATAGTCCAGTCTAATCTTTGTCTGAAGAGTTGACCTCAGGAATGGTTTTAGTTTTGGACTAACAGAGAGTCCAGAGGCCATGTCTTCTGGGGTGCCTCCAGTCTCAATTAAATCATTAAGTCTGGTCTTTTCCCTAGAATTTGAGTTCTGCACCCTACTTTTCTCCTGTTCCATCAGGGACTCTCTGTTGTGTTCCCTGTCAGGGTGGTCATTGTGGTAGCCAGCCACCATCTAGTTCTTCTGGTCTCAGGCTGATGCAGTCTCTGGTTTATGTGGCCCTTTCTGTCTCTTGGGCTAATACTTTCCTTGTGTCTTTGGTGTTCTTCATTCTCCTTTACTCCAGGTGGGTTGGGACCAATGGATGGTCTTAGACGGCAGCTCACTAGCTTTTAAGACCCCTGACACCACTCACCAAAGTGGAATGCAGAACATTTTCTTAAAAAACTTTGTTATGCCAATTGACCTAGATGTCCCCTGAAACCATGGTCCTCAGACCCCGGCCCCTGCTAATCTGTCCCTCGATGTTTGGTTATATTCAGGTAACTTCTTAGCTTTGATTTAGTCCAGTTGTGCTGACTTCCCCTGTAGTGTGAGTGTCCTCCCTTTAGCTAAGATAATTCTTGTCTGCTATCTAGTTATTGTATACCCCTCCCCCTCCCTCCCCACCCTAATAACCATCAAAGAATGTTTTCTTCTGTGTTTGAACATTTTCCTGAGTACTGAAAATAGTGGACACCCTCATTTTAAAAGCTACCTTTTCACTGTTGTTTAACAGATTCCAGCTGATTCAGCTAACTCAGACCCCTCTTCCTCAGCTCAATGCAACTGACGTGCTCTGCTTTTGGGAAACTATACCCAGACAGATAGCCAGAAGATTCACCTTATGAGTTTTTCTTCTCTCAGAAATTGTAGTCTTGTGCTGCCTGTTGTCCATTGCCTGAGAACAGTTCTCCTATTTACTGTGTTTAGTTTTATGGTTGGTTATATTGGGAAGGGAAATCTGCTCCCAGTTACTCTTTCATAGTTGAAAGTGGAAATTTTCTTCATATTTTTCTGACAAATGAGAATAAAGAAGTCAAACAGTTTCATCTCAGGTGGCAACCAAAATTAATTGGTATCGTCTGGATGTATTGGGAAGGACTATGAGGTCCAGTCTGGGTCCTGAGTTTTGGGATTGATAAGCAATTTCTACCATGAATGATGGTGGTTAAAGTGGAGACTTTTATTACTTACCAGCCTTTTTCTAGAATCTTAGCCCCTCAGAGGGAAAAGGGACTTCATAGATCATCTTGTTTTAATACTCCACAGGACAGGTAATCCTTTTGGATAAGTGAGATTATACTGTCTGTCAGCCAGGACACTCCCATGGTTCAAAAATCGTAATGAAATTTTGCTCTTGGCTTCCTCTTCTCATGTAGACAATTTCCCAATAGGGTAAAGACTAGCGCTCTTCCATGTCTGGTTTTACTCTCTTTCCTGAAAACATAGACAGGTTAAGTTTCCTAGCTCATTGCAGTTAGTGAGGGCCACGTGACAAGATCTAGGAAAGGCAAGGAGAGCAGAAGAGATGGCTGTCATGTCTGAGTTGAAGCATTTAAGAGCTGATGTGCTGCCTCATGCTCACTCTTTGTGTGCCATGGTGATCTTGGAATTCATACATTAAAGTAGTGGCAATGAATGAAAGTAGGAGCCTGGCTCCCTGAGTCACTCTGCCCAACATGAACTAGGCTTTTGAAAAGTGAGAAATACATTTCTACTGTGCTAGGCTGAGGTCCCTGGGTGGCACAAATGGTTTGCTCTCAGCTGCTAACCAAAAGCTTGGTAGTTCAAATCCACCTAGAGGCACTGCAGAAGAAACGCCTGGTAATCTGCTTCCATAGAGATTACAGCCAAGAAAATCCCATGGAACTCAGTTCTACTCTGTAACCCATGGGGTCATCATGAGTTGGAATTGACTAGACGGCAATGGTTTTGGTTTTGTGCTAAACTACTGAGGTTTGAAAGTTTATCTGTTACAGTAGCTGGTAGCTATTAAGATTAATATACTCTGTTCATCTTTTCTTCACTAATTCTGTCTTCTGGACTGTTAACTATGCAGTCCTGTGTAATGGCATTTATCTGTCACTCTAGTCTTGCCCTCAGTGATCGGGTAGTGTGTCTATATACTTAAGGGGCCATATTTTTTTTTTTTTTATCTTAAAATATATTTATTGAGGAAAAGAATCAATAGTACAATATAAAAATATCATAGCATTTAAATTGAAAAGAAAAAACATCCCTTCCTTTTCCTACCCTAATCCTCTTTATCTGCGTTAAGCGCTGTTAGTACTTCTTTTTTTTTTTTTAATATTTTATTGTACTTCAGGTGAAGGCTTACAGAACAGATAGTTTCTCATGTAACAGTAACACACATGCTGTTTTATGACATT
>NW_004444106.1:115588-164379 GCF_000243295.1 Trichechus manatus latirostris | reverse complement strand
CAAGGGGAATGTTTTCAGCCTCTCTCCATTAAGAATGATGTTGGCTGTTGGTTTTGCATAGATGCCCTTTATTATGTTGAGAAATTTCTAAGGGGCCATATTTTTAAGCTGAGATCTTACTTAGGCCTGATATCCAAAGGGAAGTTAAGGAATTTTGGGGAGCATGAACTAGTACTGAAGGCAAAACTCCTGAGGCAAATTCCATGAGTTCTTTTGCACATCTTTTCTCAAGGGAAGTTGGCCTGTTACAACAATCCTGGATAAAATCATATCCAGAAAGTTACTGAACATCAAAGTTGAAAACCATTACCTTCATCTGTGGGAGAAAGATATGGCAGTCTGCCTCGGTAAAGATTTCAGCCTTGGAAACCCTATGAGGTAGTTCTACTCTGTCCTATATGGTCACTATGAGTTGGAATCAACTCGATGGCCACAGGTTTGGCTTCGGTTTAAGGTTTTCCTGGAATGTCAAAGAGTTTGATTATGACCTATTTATATTTCACAGAATGAGACATGTGATTTGGATAACATTGGATCTAAAAATTCTTAGGTCCAAAGACAAAGTTTTTGGCAATAAGTTAATTAAATGTCTTTTCTGCTAAAATTTTCCTCACCTCAATGTCTTTGCTCTGCAGGCACGGTTTTGAAGGTGAAATAATTAGAAGGACAATTAGGAAATTATCTTACAGTATAAATTTGGAGCTTATAAAAATTTTTGTGAAAACCTGTCTGAGTTAGGTGTGGACTGAGAACTGGTCATATTTCTATGGCAAGGTTTATGTCATGTTTGTTAATACTATTTGCTAAGTCAAATTGTGCCTGAATAATTGAGATTATCCCAAGGTACTAGTAAATGCAAACAGCAAAGAAAATGCATCTAAAAGTTTTGACAAATATAATCACTATCAACACATCCTTCACTGACATCATTTTCACCATCATCACCACCATCACCATGAACATCACCACCGTCACCATGAACACCACCATTACAATTAAAAACCATACCATATCATTACTACTTCGAGCAATGCCTTCATCTGCATAATGATTACTTCTGTAGCTGTTGTCAATATTGCCTCTGTCATCTTTATAATAATCACCTTTATAATCAATCACCATCATCTTCCTTTGCATAAAGAATCATGACCAACGTCATCATTATCACTATCACCTGTATCAGTTAATGCCTTCATTACACAAACTTTTGTTGCTCACCTGACATGGTCCAGGCACCATGTCAGATGCTGAGGAGACGGAAGTGAACAAGTCAGAAATGACACTTGTCTATCAGAGATCACAGACATTTAAGCACATATTTACAGAAAATATGATGAATGTTACTTTACAGGATGTATAGGTGCTGTGAGAGGCCACGGATTACAATTAGTCTAGAGGTGTCAGGGGTGATCTCTGGGAACAAATGATTCTACAATGAACCTTAAAGGGTGAGTGGGAGTTAGATAGATAAAGATGGTGTGGGACAGAGGAACATTTCAGGCAGAAGGGATAGCAATTCACAAAGAAAACCAAAGCAAATGGAAAATGTATAGTGCCTTCGCCTTGTTAGTAATAAACATTTAATTAAAAGGAAGTAGCATACCCACCTATCAAGCCGGCAAAGACCGATTAAATATTAATACCAACTTTTGTTAAGAATGCCATCAGAGTAGCATTCTCTAAGACTAGTGGTATGTAAAAATTGTACAACTTTCTGGAACGTGATGTAAAAATATGTATCAAGAAACTTTAAAAAATATTACAGTCTTTTAAATTATCTTCTAGGAATTTATCCTAACAAAAAAGAAAAACAAAATCTCAGATATGGAAATGGTTATAAACAATTCTGGTACAGTCACATAATGAATGAATAAATGAATATTGTGCAGCCATTATAATGACAATTTTAAGATATATTTATTGAAATAGAAAATTGTACATGATATAATGTAAAATGACTAGAAATAGAATGTGAATCAGTGTAAACAGTATGTGTTAGGATAGTCTAGGGTATGCTGTAATGATAAATAGACTCTCAAATCTCAGTAGCCTAATGGAGCAAAGATTTACTTCTTACTCTTATCCCAGTCAGATGCAGATCACAGCTCTGCCATATGGATCTCTTTTGAATCGTGAACCTCAAGAAGGCTTCAGTCTTGCAGCTCTACCACCAAACAGGAGAGGCAGAGATAGTGTATGGCTAATTGTTCAGGAAGCTGTATTGCCAAGACTAAAAATGGTGTGTATCGCTTCCGCCACATTCCTTTGGCCAGAAGCAGTTTTGTGGCTCAACTAACTGTGAGGGAGGCTGAGAAATGTAGAGGAACATACGGATATTTAATATCTGACACACTATAATCCCAATTTTATGCAATTAATCTGTCTATATATCTATTTATTATCCATCTAGCCATCTATCTATTCATTCATCCATCCCTCCGTCCATCCACCCATTTATGCAGGTATATATAAGAAAACACTGAAAATAATGCATAAACATGCTCACAGTGAATGTATGTAGACATAATGGGTGATTTTTTTTCTTTATATTTTTCTGAATTTTCTAAACTTATGATGTCATAGGTGTACTTATATAATCACACACACAAAAGTTCTATTTAATTTAAAAAAAGAGCAAGCCAGCACACTTCAGTAGTCTTTCTGATTGAGGGGGGGCTAATTTGAATTAGCAACATTCTGAGTTATAGACTGTTTGCAAAGAGATGCAGCTTTATTACTTTTAACTCCCATCTTGGACCCACTTTAATGAATAGGTAGGAATGATTTATAATTAGCATAGTAATTGTTTGTATCTAATTGTATCTAAAGTGGCTTGAGAACATTCTAATGAGCTTTGTAATGTCAACTCAATTTCTCTTTTAGTATCACAAATTCTTGAATGGGCAGAATCCAAATCCATGAGCATTCATTGTGAAAAAATCAAAGTAATAGCATACACTAATAGGAGAATGAAGCTCTGCATTGCTAGGGTAGAGGCACTGACCAACAACAGCTATTTATTAAACCCCTGTTATGTGTCAGCTCCTGAGGTAGGCCCAGGAATAACATGACTTCTGTCCTATAGGACTCGCAGAGATTTTTTTCTTTTCTCTAACTCATAGATACAAAGGGGTTGGACTGTAATACCTGGCCTAAGGCAGAGACTAAAGAATACCTCTATTTCTCATTTCATTAATCCAGGAAAACTTCCTGGGGGAAAGTCCAAATTTATTTGACTGTCTCTTCTGTTTCATCTCTTAGCATACCCTCTCTTGATCCTTGTATGACAGCCACAGTGAACTTCCTTGAGCTCTACCTAATCAACAGGCTTTCTACCATCAGGGCCTTTGCATATGCTCTCCATTGTCTCTCATTGAGTTTCTTTCCTCCTTTTCCCTACTTGACTCCTACTAATCCTTCAGACCTCAGTGCAGTGTTCTTCCCACAGAACTCCCCTTCTTAGGCCAAGTCCCCCTGTCACATACCATATACCTCTCTTTCAAGTACTCATCGCTGTAATAACTTTACAGTTTGTAAAGTGGTATTTTGATTGATGCCTATTTCCCCAATTAAAATGAAAGCTTGGTGAGGGCAGAATAACTCATCATTTTGTTTACCATTATATCTCCAGGACTAAACACTGGGTTTGTCCCCGAGCAGGCACTCAATGCACACGTGGTGACTGCATGGATAAGCGAAGGATTCTGTGAGGAACTGTGGCACAGAGAGGTTAAGTAACTTGTCCCAGGCTTTCCAGCTAGTAAGAGTATGCTGGTTCCTCAAAGAGCACTGTATGGTGAGAAATAGAAAAGGAAATAGTAAATGGTAATTCATATGAATAAATAATGACAGTGATGCTTAACAAGCATAGCCATCATGCACCGTCTCAGGCACTGTGCCCGCTGTTTTATTACATTATTCAGTCCTCACGAATCCTCTGCAGTAAGTTCCATTAAATCATTTTGAAAATTGAGGATTAGGGAGGTTAAATAACGTGTTCAAGTTCACAATAGTTGCTTGTTGGTTTTATTCTAGGATGAATCACTTTAAATTTGCCAACAATAGTGTACAAATAGCCACAATTAACGTTATTTTGAAAATTGAGAATTAGGGAGGTTAAATACTTACTTAAGTTCACAAAAGTTGTTTGTTTATTTTATTCTAGTATGAACGTTTCAAATTTGCCGAGAATAATGTACAAATAGTCAGGCGGCATTAAGTGGCAGAGGATTTGTGTTCAGGAATGGCTGATTCCAAGCTCCCCAAGTTTAACCCCTAAACTGAATTACCTTCTAAAACTCGAAAAAAGATAACCGAGACACGTTACAGAGAACGATCAGTGGAAGGGTGATGATACTAGGACAGGGTGTCAGAGGACAGAGAGCATGGGGAGTCAAGTTTTAACTGGGTCTTGAATAATAGCCCAGCTGTGGGCCTGTAGAGATGAATAGGGACAGGCATTCCAAGCACAAGGAATAGCATGAGCAAAGGCCTAGCAGAGCAAAGTGTAGGGCACATGGCTGGGGCTAGAGGTGTGGTGGGGAGACATGTTATTGGGCGCAAATATGCATGGCTTTCCCTAGGGTGGGATTTAGCAGACTTGGAGGGGGTGTCAGTGCCCAATCAGGGTCAGGACGCATTCAGTTAGAGCCCAGGCATGCAGCTGGCATGGGCATTGATGTGTCTTGATAAATACAGCAAAGATTTTCAGACAGGTATCCAACAGAACTAACCTAGCAGACTAATTTTCAATGTTTTAATTTGTAACTCCCATGGTGGATGACAATCACGTTAACAAAGGCCCCTTCCATGAGGGGAGGGGGTCCTCACTATTGTGCAGGCTGCTGCATAAATGAGGGGGTTCCAGGTTATATGCACTGCCAACTGAGAGAGATCCACCACTCATCTGTCAGTTTGTCATACTGCACTGGCTTGTGAGTTGCTATGATGCTGGAAGCTATGCCACCAGTATATCAAATACCAGCAGGGTCACCCAGGGTGGACATGTTTCAGTGGAGCTTCCAGATTAAGACAATCTACTTCTGAAAATTAGTCAATGAAAACCTTATAGAACATAACAGAACATTCTTTGACTCACTTGCTTTGGACACATCATCAGGAGGGACCAATCACTGGTGGAGGACATCATGATCATGTTTGGTGAAATAGAGGGCCAAGAGGGTATGGAAGACCCTTGGTGAGATGGACTGGCACAACAGCTGCAATGATGGACTCAAACATGATGGTGATTGTGAGGGTGATACAGGACTGGGCAATGTTTTGTTCTGCTGTACACAAGGTCACCAGGAGTTGGAGTCGACTGGACAGCAGCTAACAACAGTAAGAGAGACACAGTCCTTTCTCTCCACCTCTCACAAAATACCTCCGTGCTGCTGGACAGCATGAGGGCCAACTGTGTTCTAGGGCAAGACCCCTGTCTCAAGGCTGGGAGTGGTACACTGAAATATTTCTTGTTTAGGGGAATCACAGTCCCAGGGATTCACAAAGAGGCAAATACATCGTATTTGTAATCAGAGAGTCCTGGATTCAAATCCTGAGTCTGCCACCTAATAGTTGTTTGAATGTGAGAAAATATCTTAACTTCTCTGAACCTAAAATTCCTTATCTGTAATGTGGTCATAATATGTCTCACCTCACGAGATTCTGTGGGATCACTGAAATGTATGTAATGTCAACTGTGCCTGGAACAAACATTGGTTTGCTGCTACTTGAATTGCCATGCCAAGTGTGTCACCAGGTCATACTTTCAGATCCAGATAGGAAGGCAGAGAATCAGATATTTAAACTAAGCTACCAAGGAGAGCTCAGATTTGGCAGTATCTACTAAAATTAAAAGGCGCATACCTAGATGACCCAGGAATTCTACTTGTCAGTAATAAACCTTCAGAAACACTCATTTGTACAAGATAGCATACAAAGAAATAGCCATCGCAGCATTTTTGCAATGCATAACTCATAATAAATTTTCAATTTGGAAGTGTATGTTCAAAGATGGGAAATTGGCTAAGTAAATTGATGTGGTCCAACTACGGAAAATAAGCTGTAGTTAAATGTCGTAAAGTATAATTACATGGAAATATATCAAAGACTTATTGTTTGTTTTGAAAAAAGAAAACTACAAAATGACATGTGCAGTGTGATACCATTTATGTAAAACACACATGTACACACACACAGAGTTATTCTATACTATAAGTATATAGGAGAAAGAGAGAAAGAATATTCACAAAACTGGTGGAAGCACTCATCACCACATAGAAAGAGATGGGCCAAGATTACAGTTTTGATTCTTGGTCAACAGGAACTTTAGAATTTTCTCTACTCTTTTAATTTGTTACAAGGAGAAGATATTCATCTGGAATTTGGATAATTAAACATTAATTTTAGAAACATGTAGACCAAGTTTCAAGAAGCAATTTGGAAGTTAGAAGCCCTACTCTGGATACTGAGGTTTGTGTTCAGAACAATCAAGTCCCCAGGTAGGGCTGAACTTATAGGGTGAGAGTAGTAGAGCAACAGGAGAGGTGGGGAAGAAAAGGCATAGGTGAGGGGTCAGCTAGGTTTTGTCAGTGGGGAATGGAAGTCGAGTATGTAAAGAGGAACTGATGAAGATAAAGAAGGCCATTGTTGGCACCAGGGTAGATGTTCTGGACAAGCCCAACAAAATGCGAGCTGGTCATACTGCCCCATTATAGAAAGTCTCTTAATTTCTAACATTACACACAAACTTTCCTTAGAGGAACCCGTTGCTAGGTGACCCAACTTTCTTGGTAGCTGATTTGGGTATCCACCTGACCTCTTGATTGATGGGCTGATAAGTGGTCTACAAAGTGGTCCAGGATTTACTCAACCAAGCAGATACTCATTCTTAGGGAGTTTAGAATGTGACATAGAGTGGGCAGTTGACAGGAGCCACTATCTGAAGCAGAAGCAAAGAAGTAAATAGAAAGTAGAAAGAAAAAGTCATGAATAGATATGAATAAGGTGATGCCTTAGGTGGGCTAAGGTGCTGTGGGAAGACAGGTACCATTAACAAGTAGAACCATGAGATAGAGATGGGAGTAGAAGGTCAGGAGAAGCTACATGCACAGTGGCCCTGTTGCCAAAATGGCGGAACAATGGAGTAGGGAGCCATGGAGGATGGTGTTCAACAGCTGAGATTTTGCTGCTGGGAGGTTGACTAGATGCCCTGGTTGTTACAGCGCTACTGTATTCCAAGGACTTCCAGTTTTTATTCTTTCATGAATTCTTGCTGCCAGTCATTTTGGGACTTTCCTATTTTGGGACTTTCCTATTTTCCCCTGTCTCTTTACACAGAAAGATAGAACCATTGAGATTGTAGGTTTTGAAACCAGATTATTTGAAATTTTAATCATGACTCTACCAATGTGTCAGTTAAACAGTCTAGGTTATGGGCCAGTAATAAAAAAGTTCACAGTTTTGGAGGCTTAAAACAGTAAACTTTTATTTCTTGCTCACACTACACATCTACTGAGCATCACTGGGAGGCTCTGTGCTATCATGTTTCCCTCACTGGGCTGAAGGAGTCACCACCATCTAAAGTATTTCTAGATGGAGAAAGTAAGCATGATTAATTGAGCACTGGCCCTCAGAGCTTTCATCCCGTAGTGACACATGTCACTTCTACTCACATTTCATTGCCTGGAGAAAGTCACATGGCTCACTCAGTGTCTAAAAGGCAGGAAGTACATACTTCCTTGTGTCTAGAAAATGGAAATCGAGGCATATATGGGTGAATCCCATAGATGACTACATAGCTATCATAACTGTATGAGCTTGAGCAAGTTTCTTAACCTCTCTGTGCCTCAGTTTTCTCATCTACAAAATGGAGATAATTATAATATCTAACTAATAAGTTGTAAGAAATAGCTGCAATGATACTTGTGGAAGTGTTTTGCACAATGCATAACTCACAATAAAATTTCAATAAATAATGATTTTTTTATAGTTAGGAATTAACTAATCTCTATTACTCAAAGTAACCTGGTGCATTTTTCCTCCTAGTCTATACCAACACAGTGGGACATCTCTCCCTAGAACCTGTGTTGGCTAAATTCTCTCTAATGATTCATCTGTGTTTGGTAGGTCATAAACGTGTCCTTAGGAATCCATGCCATTGTAAGGAGTTTCAGGTTAGTGAATCCAGAAATGCAGCAGAAATTTTTCTGGTGGGTCACCTGTTGAGCCAATAAAAGAGAGTCATGAAGTTTGGAGAGCTAAAGATTGGACGGAGGGAAAGCACAGCAGGAGAGATGGGTCTAAAGGTGTATCTCTAAAGCTTACTCAGTGCCAGAGTTAGAGACCAGAGATGCTCACGCTGCGGAAGCAGAAGGATAAGGAGGAGACAGACAAGCATATGGGAGTTATTTTTAAAAAGAGGCAGCAAAAAAGTCATGGGAGGAGAATGATATAGACAAGGAAGCTCTGGAGCTACAGGTTGGAACATGGATTGGGAGACCTACAGAGAAAAATGTCTTCCTTGGTTGAGAACCTGAATCATTAGCTTGGGAAGAAACAAGTGTTTGAGATAATAGGAGCAACGGTCCCAGATGTGCCTTCCATTTTCTATGTCCCAAGCTCCAAGAATAAAATCATCATATGAGTCAGGAAACTAACTTTGAACTGGTTTAAACAGAAAGCAAATTTCATGGATTCACATAACTAGAAGTCCAAGATTGGGTACAGCTTTAGGCAGAGCTACATCCAGGTGCTAAAACAGTGTCATCGGTGTTATTCATTTCTCCAAGTTTTGTGGGCATCTAGGAGTGATGACCCCTACAGATGAAGACCATAGTATCATTAACTGTGTGACTTTGAGCAAGTTTCTTAAACTTTCTGTGCCTCATTTTCTCATCTACAAAATGGGGATAATTATACACCTAACTGATAGGTTGCTGCAAGAAATAACTACAATGATACCTGTAGAAGCGTTTTTGCACAGTGCATAATATAATAACTCTTCAATAAATGGCCAATAAACCAAAAGTAACTAATAACAAAAAAACAATAAATATTGGTTTTATTATAGTTAGGCAGATAATTCCTGCCTGGTGTCAGGAGGGCAGCTAGAACCTCCAGGCTTGTATCCTATCTTCCCATCATCCTTATTAAAAGATATCACTTCTCTCCCAGTCACGCCAACAAAATTTCTGGGATTTTCCCTGATTGATATGCGTGCACATTCCAGAACTGATCACTATGGCAAGGGAGAGATGTTTTTCTGATTGGTCTGCTTGGATAACATGACCAATCCTGGACCACAAGTGGAATCATCTGCACTTGAACTAGATCAGAGTGAAAAAAGAATAATTTTCTAAGGAAATCTATGGTTCTCAAAGATGGGTGTTGGTGGTGGGAGGTGCAAGGCAGGGCAGACAAGAAATGTGAATAATTTTTATACGTCCTAGGGGCAGCTGGACAATGAATAAGGAAGACCAAAGAAGAATTGACGCCTTTGAGTTATGGTGTTGGCAAAGAATAGTGAATATACCATGGACTGCCAAAGGAATGAATAAATCTGTCTTGGAAGAAGTACAGCCAGAATGCTCCTTAGAAGCAAGGATGGCGAGACTATGTTTCACATACTTTGGACATGTTACCAGGAGGAATCAGTCCCTGGAGAAGGACATCATGCTTGGTAAAGTAGAGGGTCAGTGAAAAAGAGGAAGACCCTCAACAAGATGGATTGACACAGTGGCTGCAACAATGGGCTCAAGCAAAACAACGATTGTGGGGATGGGGCAGGACCAGGCAGTGTTTTGTTCTGTTGTGCATAGGTCCACTATGAGTTGGAACCAACTGGATGGCACCTAACAACAACAGAGGTAGCTGCAGTGTCCATCAGACAACCCCCGCAGTGCCTTTTACTGGCACGACTCTCAGCAAGCATAGATGGTTTCAGCATGTAAGCTCATCTCCAGCCTGGTGGGAGCTCCAAGATCCATGCTGTCTTGGAGCCACAATCGTTTTCAGTCCTACCAATGAGGTTTGATTTTTTTCAGGGGAATCTGAACCTTTTCTTGAATCCCAGAACATTGACTGAGAGCTTCCAAAAACCTAATGCCATCAAGTCGATTGTGACCCATGGTGATACCATGTGTGTAAAGCAGAACTGTACTTCATAAGGATTTCATGGCTGTGACCTTTCAGAAGCAGATAGCCGGGCCTTTCTTCCAAGGTGGCTCTGGATGGGTTTGAACCACCAGTCTTTAGGTTAGTCATTGAATGCTTAATCATTTGTGTCACCCAGGGACTCCTCTGATAGCTTCAGAGCATGTTTATTTCTTGTTTGCAAACTGTTCGCAAATCTGCACACCTTGCTCTAAGACATTGGCTTAGGTCTTGCTCTCTTACGCTGAAGTTATAACCCAGAATTAAGACACCTAACCCCCATGATGTTGACTGCTACCATTTTGGAGTTGGAACTTAAGGGGCAAAATCAGGTCTTATTTGGAGATGAGACTTGGAACTACATGACAGTGGTCCTTCAGAGGGGTCCCTCAGAGAATAGGGACTTTCCTTTTCTGATTGGACCCAATATGGCGTAGACTAAGCTGTGCTGAATCTGGAGTGAAATAAAAAGCATCTTATTTTAGAACTATTTCTTCTCCATTTTGCAAACCTATGATAGTTCTTCACAGCCTATTTCAAGTTTCACCTCTTCTTTGAGCTATCTCCAACTCTCTCAACAATTCTTTCACCTTGCTCCCATACTCCATGGATCATAACCATTATAGCACTTCAGCTTATATAGGCCAATATTTCTTATTCATTTTGGTACCATCAGTGCCTGGGAGGTAGGCAGGTGCTTAATAATAGTGTGATAGATGAATGAATGAATGAAGTGACTTGTTTGTGTAGACTAAGCTGGAAGGAACATTAGGAATTTATAAAAACCAGACCATTGAGTATACAGATGAAGAAGCAGAGAGGGCAACCAACTTCCACAAAAACACACGGGACATTTGTAGTTACGTGAAAATTGAAGTGTCCGAATTCTCAATCCAGAGCTCTTTGACTTACAGTCCTATCCTACAGGGGACACTCAGTGTTGGCATTTGATGTACATTGTTTCATTCACCTTTCACAACAACCCTGCCTAGTAAGCCTTGTTATCCTCATTTTAATGCTGAGGAAGCAGAGGGTCAGAAAAATGATTACTAAAGTGTGTTTCCAGCTCTGTGATGCTCCAGGGACTGATTTTCCAACTCTGTCTCTGCTTCTCTGCCTGATCAGTAAAGAAACTCTGGAAAGCATCTGGAACCCAGTCTGCCAACTAAGACGTGCGTTCTTTTATGTCTCACTCCCTCCCACAGGCAGAAGGCCCAGTAACCTGAAATAGAAATGCTGAAGTACAAACCAGCATGGTGATGCCCATTGCTTGGCAGCCTACCTCTGACTGTCAGAGAGAGCAGGAAGGCTTTGGAAGTTCATACAACTGATTCTGTGGTGGGGGGCACTGGGGAGGCGGCTGTTCTCTATGGCAGCCAGACCCTGACACACAGCTTCCTACAGCTCCCAACCTGGGCTCTATTAGAGAGAGGGAAGGAAAAAAGGAACATGCTTCAGAAAATTGATGGCTTTATGCTGAAATGTTCCATGACGTGTCTTTTCTTCCCTGGAAACCCAAGATATATTCATTCTTGTCTTAATAATAACATCTTACACTAATCAAACACATTTTACCTGCCATATGTGCATTATATATAATATTACTTGATTCTCACAACAAACTTACAAGGGAAGTACTATAATTATCCCCACTTTAATGATGGGAAAATGTGTCATACTATGGTTAAGCAACTTGGTTAAGGTCACCTAGTTAGAAACTATGAGGGATGGAGTGGAACACAGGCATTCTGGCTCTGGAGTCACACTCTTAGCCACCGTACTAAAGATCAGACTATTTTGGGCTCCCCCTACCTCTCTGACTCTCTGCAAGCCTTGTTTTCCTCACCTGTAAAATGGAGCCAAAAATGCCGTTTGGAGTGGGCTGTATGGTTATCAAATGGGATTATGTAGCTGCTTACATATTATGAAATATAATTTCTTACAGAGGTTGCATGATGAGCTTTGGAATGAAAACCTGCTTTCAAATCTAAACTCTCCAATTTACCAACTCTCTGCCCATGAGTAAATTATTTTAGTTCTGTGCACCTCAGACTTGAGCTCAGTCTGAACTTTTTTATGAGGAGATCCTAATCCATTCCAAGCTGTCATTTGCAGACTGGAAGCCCAAAACCCAAAATGTGGAGGGAAGGTGGCTAGAGGACAAGGACATTTTGAGAATGCAGATAGACTCAGACAGATAATGAGGAATTTCAGATTTTGAAAGGAACAGATATGAATGGAATCCATCAGAAACTATCTAGGTCAAGAACTTCTTAAAACAAGCAAAAGTTAAGTAAATGAGAGCTGGAGACAATCTAAAGTTATTTATTGAGCTTTTGTTGTTTAGGCTAGTGCCCACTTAAAAAGCTTGGGGACTGCCATAAAGGCAGAAGTACAGAATTCCAGCAGTGGGCATCACTTGCAGTGGCTAAAGGAGCAGCAATTTCACCGATTAACAGCCGGTGTTGGTGTTGTCTATAAGGCTTTGTTGTTGTTAGCCGTCTTTGAGTCAATTCTGACTCATGGCAACCCACATGTATCGAGTAGAACTGCTCCATAGGGTTTTCAAGACTGTGACTTTCTGGAAGCTGGATGGGTTCCAACTGCCAACCTTTTGGCTTGAGCACTTAACCATTTGCACCACCCAGGGACTCCCTGTCTATAAGGTGCGACAGCATTAAAACACCTTATGTGCCAAGCTATTGGTTCTGGAAAAATAAATTAGTTGTAAGTTCACATAAGTCCATACAGTTTTTATTTGAACACAGAAGACCCCATGTTCTTCTACGGTAAATGTTACATATATTCATGGAGGAAGAGTCTCAGTCTTCTCATGACTCCTCAGAATAGTTATTCTGATTGTGGGCTGGGGAAACCTGCTCTGACTTCTGAAATCTTTATACAGTCTGACCATGAAGAGTGAGTCCATTAAGCTCTACCTGAAAGACTAGGGTGGAAAGGATAGGAAAACGTGATGGGGGAAGGGGGAAGGAGAGAATTAGAAAACATCAAAATGGCCAGTTATACTACTTATCAGAATCTTAAGCCAAGATTCAAGTGTTTCAAAAACACATGGAAAAGCAAACAAACTATATACGTATATATATTTTTCCATATTGTTTTAATCAGAATATGTATATGTCATGGTTTGAATTATGTCCCCCAAAAAACGTGTTTATCAGTTTGGCTGGGCCATGATTCCTCGTACTGTGTGATTTTCCTATATGTTGTAAATCCTGCCTCTATGATGTTAATGAGGGAGGATGGGTGGCAGTTGTGTTAGAAAGGCAGGACTGGATCTATAAGACTGGATTGTATCCTGACGCAATCTCTTGAGATATAAAAGACAGAAGTGAGCAGTGAGACAGGGGGACCTCGTACCATCAAGAAAGCAGTGCCGGGAGCAGAGCGCGTCCTTTGGACTGGGGTCCCTGTGCTGAGAAGCTCCTAGTCCGGGGGAACATTGATGAGAAAGCCGACAAAGAGAAAAAGCCTTCCCTTGGAGCTGACACCCTGAATTTGGACTTTTAGCCTACTTTGACTGTGAGGAAATAAACTTCTCTTCATTAAAACCAGCCACTTGTGGTATTTCTGTTATGGCAGCATTAGATGACTAAGACAGTATGTATATGTATATATGTATATATATATATATATATGTATATAGTTTACAAGCAAGTAAATTCTGAGTAAAATAATATGGAATATTATTCCGTTTGCCCTCTCCCCACACCCGCTCACTTCTGGATACCACATTTGGCACTGAACTATTGTGACTTCCAAGAGCTGGGTCCTTGCCTATTCTATTCCTACCAGGTGCAGTGCGTTTTCAGGTCGTTATCTACACAAGAACACCATCTTCAACCTTGGCTGGCACCCATCATCAATTCTATGAGCTCACTTTCTCAGTATCTTGGGGAATTCAAGTGGAAAAAACACTAAATTAAGCAAATGATCTAAAAAGAAAAAAAAGCTATACTTTCCCAATGATTTTAAAAAATTATTCAGCTTTAAATCTGGGTCCCTGGCATGAAGTTCTGCATCCTTGGACCCATGCGCATTCTTTTTAAATGATGTTTATCTGTTCAGGACCTTCTGTTTATAAAAAGGTTAGTGATGGTGGATGGGAAACTATAAAATATAGGCCTATTTTCAAACACGAAGGTGATAAATGAACAGATTTTTCCCCAGATTGCTGAGCAAACATCAGCCGAGCAAACTAATGTAAAGATATAATCATGATTAATCTCTTGATTAAGATAATTAATCTTGGTTAATTCTGCATTTAATCATTTCTTTTTATCAATGTCTTAACATTTTCAGTGAACGGTACCACCGTTCACCCACTTGTTCATGCCAGGAAACCAGCTTTATAGAAATATTCATTTAGACTAATGGATATTTCATTCCTCCAATTAGTGTATTTATTCTGAACTAGCAAATGCCTCAAATTCCAGCTCTTTCATTTGCCATAAACTTCAGTCTTATTATCATAGCTCTAGGCAGAATGTTCTTTTCATACTCAAGAAGTCCCTACAATGTCTGGGAAAGGACAAAAACAGGAGCCCTTTGAAGGCCTAAAGGATGTCTTGGGGCTTTAGGGCCTGAAGGATGCTGTATGGATGATTACGGTCCAACATTTGCTTAGGGACCCAGAATTTTACTCAATGAACACTATTTTGTTGTCATAATAATGCCAATGCCACACACCAAAGAATGAAGTAATTTACACTTCATTCTTTCATTTCTAACATCTGACTTAATTCCTGCTAAGGCATGAATTAGCATTCCCATTTTACTGATGAGACAACAGAAGCCCAAGCAGGTGACACAGCTTGTTCAAATTCACAACAGAGGCCATCTTGAATCCTCACTTCTCAGACTCTCAATGCTCTCTCTCAGTTTGAGTAAGTTATTTGGAAAACAAAAGTAGCCTAGAAGGTCACCACTACCCTACCACCAGTTGTCAGTTGAGTCAACTCTGACTCATGGTGATACCTTGTGTCTCAGAGTAGAACTGTGCTCCACAGGGTTTTCAATGGCTGCTTTTTCAGAAGGATACCA
The DNA here is from genome assembly GCF_000243295.1 of Trichechus manatus latirostris. Classification (NCBI taxonomy): domain Eukaryota; kingdom Metazoa; phylum Chordata; class Mammalia; order Sirenia; family Trichechidae; genus Trichechus; species Trichechus manatus. The sequence continues at coordinate 149,163 of NW_004444106.1, read as the reverse complement.
CTAGCCTGTTCTTCTGAGGTATGTGTGGGTGGCCTTCAAACCTCCAATCTTTTCGTCAGCTTTGGGAGGGATGTTTCAAGTGCCATGGATTTTGATGTATCTACTCTGTCCATGGAGTCCTTGGGTGGTGCTAATGGTTAAGTGCTTGGCTACTAACCAAAAGGTTGACAGTTCAAATCCACTCAGAAGTACCTTGGAATAAAAGATCTGGCAATCTACTTCTGAAAAACCATAGCCATTGAAAACCCTGTGTACAGTTGTTCTCTGAAACACATGTGGTTGTCATGAGTCGGAGTGGACTCAATGGCAATTGGCTTGGTTTTGGTTTTACTTTAGGTTATAACAGTTTCCAAGGTATTACAATATGATAACACCTCCCCCCTTATTTATTTCTATTCTGATTTATTTAGTGAGAACTGAAAGGAATGGAGGCAGCTAAAAAAGCAGGTCTTGTGCTCACCTCCACCCTCACTCAGCAGTAGTTCATGGTCAGCAGTTAGAGCTGTCCCAGTATGCATATTTCCTTGGGTGGGAGAGGCGACGGGAGAGACCACAAGGTAGGTGCACTCTTTGGACTTAGTCACCCACGCATATACCTTCTGAGTCAGTGATGCTCCTCCCTTATCTCAAATGGACTCCAGTTTAGATTAGAGTCCCTCCAATGTGCTCCTACACCTTCCATCAATCCGCCCTTGCTCAGACCTCTCCATTGGACTCTAGACATTGTGGGGCTTGGCCTCCACATTTACTTTTAAAATAAGACAAAAGTTTTACAAAGTAATTATAAGAGATTTGAAAATCACCTGCAATCCTATCACCTTAGCTCATTTTATTGCTGCCCTAGAACTCCTGTTGAGATTCCCCTTTTCTTAAAAAGCCTAGATCTGCTCTCCTGGCCCTACTTAGCCTGCATGGCTTGACCTTGATGCTTGAAGAGACTGCTAGCTAAGCCACTGACACCGAGATGGAATTACACATTCTTGGATGGGGCATGAGAAATCATCTAAATTAATCCTTCATTTCAGCGGATAAAGAAAAAGATGCCAAGCATGGCAATAGGAATGACTTAAGCCACACAGCTGGTAAATGCCATAGTTGAGATTTAAACCCATCCTGTCCGTGTAGCTCTCATTTTCTTTGAACTGTGCCCATCCACTCTCAAGGAGACCTTCTCTGGATAACCAAAACTCTCCAAGCTTTATATATGCCTAATCCCACAGGCCAACCCCCCCTTTATTCAAAGGCTCAAAAGCCAATCAGAGTCACACTCTCTTGACAACTGCCATTTATCAAGTATCTACCATGTGCTAGCCACCGCAGAAAACTTAGCGAGAACATCTGCAATAGCCCTGTGGGGTACATACTATTATCCCTGATTCGCAGATAATGAAACTGAAGTATGGCAAGGTAAAGTGACTCACCCAGTTTCACACAGCTTGTAGGTAACAGGAGAGATTGAGGTGTTCTGATTTCACAACCTTTTCATGTTCTTTCCACTGCATCAGCTTTCCTCTTGTACGGGAGCAAAACGCCCCATAGAGAGTGGGCCACTTCTTGTTTCAGTGATACCTTAGAGTAATTTGACTTTTCAGATTAACCTTAAACCAGAATAGGGCCGGAAGACAGATCAGTTTACTTGCAGAATTTTCATGTGTTCATCCATTCCACAAATATTTTACGAGCACTGACTAAGAGCCAGCCCTGTGCTAGGACACAACACTGGACGAAGCATGTGACCAGGGGCAGAGTTCAAGCTCAGTATGCCCAAGATGAGGGTCTTCTTAGGATTTTCTTTTCTTCTTCTCTGTTTTGAGCCTTTGGAATTTCGCTCTTCCACATGCTCAGTATGACAAGAGGGGCTGGAGCTTCCTTCTGCTTGAAAGGAGCTAATCTTAATCTCACTTTTTCTAGAAAGGTAAATTAAGCATTTCGATTCCAGTCATCATGGAGAAACACTCTTTGCAGTATTTTGTGTTTGTCCACCATTTTGTGATCTGATGTGATTATCCTATGTGTTGTAAATCCTAACCTCTATGATATTAATGAGGCATAATTAGAGACAGTTATGTTAATAAGGCAGGACTTAATCTATAGGATTAGGTTGTATCTTGAGTCAATCTCTTTTGAGATACTAAAGAGAGAATTGAGCAGAGAGGAGGGGGACCTCAGTTACCACAAAGCAAGAAGAGCCAGGAGAAGAGTACATCCTTTAGACCTGGAATCCCTGTGCTGAGCTCCTAGACCAGGGAAAGATTGATGACAGGGACCTTCCCCCATTGGAAAGGTAAGTGCTGTGGGCTGAGATAGGCCATGGGACTCAGGTAAGGGACCCAACTGGCTGCCTGGCCCTATTTAAAACCTTGGCTTCAGGCTTTCCTCTAAGCTGGGCTGCTGGACTCTAAGAGCTACTTGTGATGACCATTCACTGAAACTCCACTGTAGCCTTTGGAGCAAAGTCCTGATAAAAATGGTTCTCAACCCCAACTAAGCTTCAGAATCAACTGGAATGAAAACAACAGTATGAATACCTGTCCTACCCCCAGAGGTTGTGTTTCAGTGGGTCTGGGAAGATAGTGGTACACATCCAGGGTTGAGAGCCATTCTATTTAGAACAATAAAATGAATGACTTTGCTTGAGGTGTCTCTTCTTCATGTCCATCTTTTGACCTAATTTGAGCATTTGGAGGACCTTGCAATGAGTCAAACACCATTTCATCATTCCCACAGAGGTTATAAGAGATTCCAAGCTGGCCTCAAGCACGGTCTCTTCCTTTAAAGAGTTCATGAATTTGTAAGCAGTATGGGGACTCTGAAAGTGAAGATGTGGGTTGGGAAATGGTTATGAGATGACATTACCCTCCCTCTCTTTCCAATCCTTTCCTCCAAGAACTCACATTTAAAGGCCAATCTCAACTCTTTCTGCTTCAGAGCCATGCCAGTTGGATGAGGCATAGCAGGAACAGTTCTTGGCTAAATTCTTCCAGCATCTGAAGAAAAACTGCAGTACTTTTCTCTCTGGGGAAGGAGAGCTACAAGGCATAGTTGGAGGCAGAGGGATGGCCTGGATGACACTTTACCTCACTAGCCCCAGATGCACTTGGGATTGTTCCACCTCAGTACATAGAAGTTCTGCAAGTCTGCCTAGAACTGGCATCCTATAATTAATCTCCTAATCCTCCTGTCCAGGGAGTGTAATTGCAACTGTGAGAGCCATCAGATAAAGTAGATGGGAAGTGTTATTGGTGTCTGGACACGGACTTACTGTGTTGCAGAGTGACTGTATTCAGAAGTCTGAGTGCAAGGTAGAGGGGAGTGGATTAGAGGATGTGTGTGTGTGTGTGTGTGCCATTTACAATACTGAAATTGGATTCTTCCTGGATGGGGACCCAACACCCCATGGAGTCAGATCAATGCTCAGAGCACAACAAAAAATTTGTGCTGGATCTGCATAAGGTACCTCCTCTCCCCAAGTTTTGACAGTCAGTTGTTCAATCAATAAACAATTACTGGGCACACTGCAGTGTTCTTGGCACTGGGATGGAGATTTATTTATTGCTGCTAAGTTCAAGCTGTTCATGGGACACCAGGCTAAGTATTCATTCACGAGTACTTCCTGAACCTCTATAATGGTAACTATAATAATTGCTCAAATTAATGCTTAATTTTTTCCAGGTGCTGTTCTAAATGCCTTATATAAATTAACTTACCTGATCTCCCAACAATCCTATAAGGAGCCCTGGTGGCACAGTGGTTAAGTGCTAGGCTGCTAACAGAAATGTTGGCAGTTTGAACCCACTAGTGCATCAGCGGGAGAAAGAAGTGGCAGGCTGCTCCCATAAAGATTGTTGTTGTTATTGTTATTATTGTGTGCCGCTGAGTGGATCCTGACTCATAGTGACCCAATAGGACAGAGTAGAACTGACCCATAGGGTTTCCAAGGCTGTAATCTTTATGGAAGCAGACTGCCTCCTATTTCTCCCGTGGAGTGGCTGGTGGGTTCGAACAGCTGATCTTTCGGTTAGCAGCTGAGCACTTAACCACTGGGCAACCAAAGCTCCTTCCATAAAGATTAAGTGAATGACAAGACATCAAAAGTGCAAAATGTATTTGGAGGAGAAGACAATTCGTCTAGCTGAGACAAAGCATGCTATTCATACAAACAGTAAAGAATGAGACTGGAAAGGGGGCTTGGAGGCCCATTGTGGAGAGCTGTGAAGGAGTTTGGACTTTATCCAGTCAGCAATGGGCACACATTAAAACATTTCTACTGGCTGTGACATACCTAAGTGCATCTGGAAACTGGTGTGATTGGAAGGGACATGAATGGAGGCTGGGATATTCAATAAGAGGCTCTTGAAATAATCCAGGCAAGAGGCTATGAGGTCCAAGGAAGAGGTAGTGTCAATAGAAAGAACATTGGATAAGAAAGTGGACATGCTTCATCTTTGTCTGAGTCATCTGGTACTGCTCTAACAGAAATACCACAAGTGGATGGCTTTTAACAAGAGAAATTTATTCTGTCATAGTCCAGTAGGCTACAAGTCCAAATTCAGGGCATCAGCTCCAGGAGGAGGCTTTCTCTGTTGGCTCTGGAGGAAAGTCCTTGTGATGCTTCAGTCTTCCCTTGGTCTGGGAGCATCTCAGTACAGGAACCTCAGGTCCAAAGGACACGCTCTGCTCCTGGCACTGCTTTCTTCCTGGTGTGAGTTTCCCATGTGTCTCTGCTCTCTTCTCTCTTTTATATCTCAAAAGAGATTGGATTAAGACACTATCTAATCTTGTAAACCACATCGGTATAACCTCATCACAGTGATAGAATTTACAACACACAAGGAGATCACATATAACCTCATCATAGTGATAGAGTTTACAACACATAAGGAAATCACATCAGATTACACAATCATACAATACTGGGAATCATGACCCAGCCAAGTTGACAGATATTTTGGGAGGACACAATTCAATCCATGACAATCTTAGTGACTGTTTAGACATTGAGAAGAGACAGAAACAGGAGTGGAAAATGAAGTAGGGGATGATCTAAATATGGACATCTCCCACTAAGCCTTCTGGTGTCTCCTCTCATCTCTCAGTTTTCTAATGATCATCAGTGCTATGTGACCTCCCAGTGATGCCTTGGGATCTGGGTGGGGCTGTATCTGATATTTAAGCTGTCTCTCTCTCTTACATTAATAAACAGCTTAGAGGAGACCCTATTGCCTCTTTGCTCCTGCTCCTATTCCTCACAGACATCTGCAGGGTAGGAGGTAAAGCTCGTTAGAAAGCGCAAGTTCTAGTCCTGATTCGACCACCACCTAAGTGCTCCCTTGACCAACACGTGATGTTTTCATTTGATTTAATTAGACTAGTGTCCTTTCAATAGCTTGTGAGAGGGGATGGAGGGCTCCAAGTCCTCACTGGTTCCAAATAGAGCAATTTTGTTATAGTCTAGTTTATCTACAGGGTTAAACGAAAACCAAACCCATTGCTACTGAGTCGATTCCAACTCATACTCATACTCATGTTACAGAGTAGAACTGCTTCATAGGGTTTTCTTGGCTATAATCTTTACACAGGCAGATCACTAGACCTTTCTTCTGTGGCAATGTTGGGTGGGTTCGAATGGTCAACCTTTAGGTTAGTATTCAAGTGCAAATCGTTTTAAGCACCCAGGGACTTCCAGTAAATGTTTTCTGAATGAATGAAATAATTCTTTGAGTACTAAGCACATATTATTAAAGAGAATAGACTTTATTTGTGAGAAATATCCCAGTGTAGGTACAGTAACAACTAATAATGGTATAGCATTTTAAAATATAGAAATAACATTTATATATTCTCTTTTGTCACAATCTTGTGAGGAAATTTTTTTTTTTAAAGTAAAAAGAAAGTTTTATTTAGCATATATTCAAAAGGACACAAGTGGGAAGCAGACAAGCATATTGCCACAGCCATGTCTGCCCGAGTCCAAAGAATATTACAGAATAGGCAAGAATGGGAAAACAGACAAGCATGCTGCCACAGCCATGTCTGCCCGAGTCCCAGGAACAGTTATGGAGCCATCAGTGTATCTCAACATCAGAAAATGGGTAGAATCATTGAAAGCGTCACTTTTTCACTGACGGGCAGCAATATTATTTTAATATAATAGTTGAGTAAATAAAGGTTATAAAATGATAATAATTGTTATAATAACAATAGGGCTGATCATCATAATAGTAAGCATATTGTAGGTTAGTAAGGAGCCTTGGTGGTACAATGATTAAGCCCTTGGCTGCTAGCCAAAAGATCAGCAGTTTGAACTCATCAGCAGCTCTGCAGGAGAAAAGACCTGGCAATCTGCTCCTGTAAAACTTACAGTCTAAGAAACCTAATGGCGCTGTTCTACTTTGTCCTATAGGGTCACTATGAGTCAGAATCAACTCTGCAGCCCCAAACAACAACAGCAACATATGCCAGTCACTCATCTAAGAATTATAAAGAGTGTGATAATTTAATATTATTAATACTATTTTACAAATAACAAAATGAGATGCAGAGAGATTATGTTACTTGCCAAAGGTCACACGGCTAGTAATTGGCAAGTCAGGACTTGAACTAGATCTTCTCTATCAAGAATACTTTCTATTAAATTCTTTCTATGCACAGCACATGGGATTGGGTTGGAAATTTATTCATAAATACAACAGATAATTATTGATTACTTATGATATTCTGGGGACTGATGAACAAAAGACCTCAACTTCAAGTGGGAGAGATAAACAATAAACAAGTAGATACATTTATAATATGATTTCCATAGAGGTAAAGCAATAAAGAAAACGAAGGTAGTGAAGGCTTTTGAAATAGAATGACCAAGTGATGGCTTTCTGAGCCTAAATGAAGTGAGAAGTGAACCATGAAAATGTTGGGGGAAGAATAAAATGGTGAGTGTAGGAAGCAGGAAGAGTGGTAGGAAAGAAAACTGAATTGGAATATCAAAGTTAGGAATATGGGTTTCATCCCAGAAGTAATGAATCAGTTAAAAACTTGACTAATTTATTATTTTTTTTCATGCATTAATTCTGGAAATAAGCATCACAAGGCTGGTAAAAAGGTTTGGGGAAGTTAAGAAGTCCCCAACTTCTCCTCTCTTCATGCTTCATAATTCTTAGCTTGTGGCTCTATCTCCATTATTACAAGACAGTTTCTGATCTCCTGGTATCGTGGAAAAAGAGGTAAAGGTAAGGGAACAGTCTTCTTGTTTTGAGGCATTATGATTTTTACTGGGAGAAAGAAGCCCTTTCCAGGAACTTTCACCTACATCTCATGGGTCAGAATGCTAAGGTGTCCACCCCAACTCCTAGGGAGTCTGGGAAACTGAATAGAAAATAGTGCATTGCCGGAGTTCTGTTACTAAGAAATAGGAGAAAAGAAATTGGGTGGCCAACTAGCAGTGTCTAACCCTGCTCAGTCACCATCCCTGGGAGTTACCTTGGAAAGAACTTTGGCATCAGATGATTCTAGAATTGAACCTAGTTCATCTCTTAGTAGCTGTATGACCATGGATGGTCTCAGTGGTCTCTGTGAAGCTCAGAGTTCTAATTTTTAATAAATGGAATGGGAGGGATATAAAAAAACAAAAAAACCAACAATAAACAAACCCGACAACAACACACAAAACCCCTTGGCCATGGAGTCAATTCTGACTCATGACCTCCCCATGTGTTACAGATTAGAACTGTCCATAGGGTTTTCTTGACTGTAATTTTTACAGAAGCAAATTATCAGGCCTTTCTTCCACGGTGCCACTGGGTCGGTTTGAATCACTAACATTTCAGTTAACAATTGACTGCAAACTGTCTCATACAGGACTTTTAGGAGTGGTATATACGTATCACATTCGTAAGAGTGTGTATGTACATCTCTGCATGTGTAGTATGGGTGTGTGCACGTGTGTGTGCAAACTACAATGTCAGGACTGTGGAAAGGATTTCATATATGTAAGGTATCTTTTAGTCTTCATTGTCACTTATTACTAAAAAATTGAAGAACAAAAGCTGTGGCATATTTTGCCTTCTAAGGCCAGGTACTGACTTTGTGGATGGAAGTACACTTAGGAGAAGATACCTAGGAACAAATCACTTTAATATCTGGGAGCCTTAGTTTGTTTATTTGTAATATAAGAAAAGGATATCCACATTATATGGTGGCTTAAACATAGAAAGGAACACCAGCGCATAAAAACACCTAATATCAGACCTGGCACATGGTAGTTTCACAAGATAAATAGAAAACTGAATGCTCTCTGACTCTCTGGACCCAAAAGCATTGGCAAATTGTTGAGGGAACATGCACCAGGCTTGGGAAACATCTGGAAGAACACTCATCGGATTGAGGTACATATCAGTGCCCAATCTAAGGACCATCTGATATTTCTGTGATCTACAGACTACTAAAGTTATGATTTTGCAGCAAGAAGTTCTATTTGATTAAAAATGCTAAGTGAACACCATCTGATTTCCCTCTGGAATTGAGGTTTTCGCTGGGTTTTTCACAAAGCTGCATCATGACAGGTAGCCTATTTTGGAAAAAAAAAATCTCAATTACTTTTTCTTTGCAGATGTCTGATTCAAAGGAGCAGTTTCCCCCCACCTGCTGCCTCTTCTCCCCAGAATCAATCACAGGTTATTTTCGTACCTCCGTGCCTTTATCTTGTAATCACTGCCCCAAATATAGATGCAAATATTGTTTTCTTTGTCAAAAGCACCTCCCACGCTCACATGGTGACTTCGCAGCTCTCTGCCTCCCCAGTGCTTGCAGCAAACCTCCTCCCATTTTTTTCCAAAGAGTGGTCTTCTCTTGACCTACTTCTCTAGATATAACAGACTGGGCGAGAAGACCGCTATCCTTGGTGCTGGAAAGAGATCGTTTCCCCTTTTCCCCGTACAACACCCACCCAGAGGAAGTGACACAATGCCTGCGGGAGGCATAGCTCTGAACCACTTTGATATTCTTTGACAGGCCCTATCTTCCCCCAGAAACTTCCAGATGATCTGCCAAGGGGAACATTCATCTCCCCTGAGCCAATCCTTGCCGAAAACCAAAATCTAACCCGTTGCTGTTGAGTTGATTCTGACTCACAGCGACGCTATAGGACAGAGTAGAACTGCCCCAAAGGGTTTCCAAGGAGCTGCTGGTGGATTCGAACTGCCCACCTTTTGGTTAGCAGCCAAGGTCTTAACCACTGTGCCACCAGGGCTCCAATCCTAACCCGAAATTTAGCCAATGATTAGAGTGAAATGGTGCAGCCAGTCAGAATCAGGATGCCAGAGGAAACACTTGATAGCCACATACACGTTGACACAAGGCTCCCCTTAACCCTAAGATGCTCACCAATTGCAGGACAGTAATTCTTATTCTACGGTTTCCCTTCTCCTTCTCTCTTGAATGCTGCCTCCCCCTCTCCCTTCACTCATTTATTCCAGACACTGCTCTTTGCCAGGTCATTGTTAGTGTGTTGGGAATGAGGAAATCAGACATGATTCCTTCCTTTGGGGGTTTATGCACTATAGTGTGGGAGAAAGATGCATACACTGATAATTGTTTCACAACCACAAAACAGAATATGTATATGTATATACATATGTGCATACGTGTGTGTGTGTGTGTATAATTCTGAACAAAATAATGCTCAAAAAAAAGTTGAATATAAGATAAGGCAGTAACTTTGCTAGAGATGGTGGTTAGGAAAGGGCTCTGAAGGATGATTAGATGTTAAACATGTAGGCCAGGTTGAGAAAAGCCTTCTGAAAAGATGCAACAAGATGTGAAAGAAGCAGACATAGAGAGACTTGAAGGTGAACAGATTATCTGGGCAGTGGTGAGTACCCCCGGGTGACTACACTAAGCAGAAGAGCCCAGCAAGTTTATCATGATGGCGAGAAGGTTCTGGTGCATGAGTAAACATCATAAGAGAAGAACTGGAGAGAAGAATTGGGACCAGATCACGGAGGGCTTTGGATATCAGACTAAGGTGCTGGAAAACCTGTGTTCAATAGACGTGCACAAATAGTTTTGGTATAATGTGATGCCTCATACAAGAGTTGTTCCAGTGATTATGGAGCACCTGGAGGTCAAAGAAGGCTAAATGGAGGATGTCGATGTTTGAGCAAAATTTGGAGGTTGAGTAGCAAATTTATAGGCATAGAAAGAGGGGTTTTCTTGCCACCTGACAAATGTAAGGGCTAGGACTTATTTGGTCCCTGCACATTGGTTGAGCCAGAGCAGTTTTTATGACTCTTTCATGCTCATGCCATATTGGTTATGAAATATTTTGAATATTACCTTCAGAAAGGCACAATTAATAAAAGGGCATGCTGTGTCTGGGAAAACTACAGGTTACTCTATTTGGTATCTAAATCTTATATTACCTAAAATATAGCTTCTTTTTCTGAGATCAGGAAATAAAAATTGCAAGTGGACAGGAGCTAAAGACGTGGGAAAAAGAGAGAACAGAGATCAATGGTAGAGATCAAATCAAGAAATAGTGAGGAGGAAGGTATTAAATTTTACTATTTAATATCAAGTGACAAACTTGTGCTGATGAAGCTTTGCCAATGCCCATCCCACTCTCCTGGCATTTACTCTCTCTTCCCTAAGTTGAAAACTCAATGACATAAATCTCAGCTCAATGCTATTAGCCTTTAATTGAGTCTTAATCACTGAATTTCAAAATCTCAGTCACTTTGAAACTAGACATTTGATTCAGTTCAACTCAGTGGTCACTGAATGAGCTTGATGTCTTTAGATTCTACCTACAAAGTAAATTTAGAACTTTAAAAAAATTTCTTCATCTCTGCTAAAACAAGCCTAGTCCAAGCCACCATCATCCTTTGCCTGAACAACTGCAAACTGCCAGTTCTTCATCCTGTTTCCCAACATGCCTCTCAAAACCATTTTAAAGACTAAAGTTCTTAATGTTTAAATTTTACATCATTCACATGTTTAAAATCAAGCAATGACTTACTGGTAAACATTTAATAAAGTCCAAACTTTTAACACGGTAGCCCTAGAAAATTTAGGAGGGGGTGTCAACCTCTCACTGACGCTAAAACATTACATCATACTGCTCTCTTCCTTGTTCACCACATGTACATACATTGGCCTCATTTATGTTTTCAGTAACCTTTCTTTTTGATGTTGTTACTGCTTGGGATATTCTTCCCAGAGAGCCCTATATCTTTCAGGTTCAGTTGAAATGTCACCTCTTCAGAGGGGCCTTTCATAACCACCATATTTACAGTATGTTAACTTCCTGTATTAGCTGTGTATCATGGCATAACAAATTACCCCAAAACTTAGCAGCTAGAAACAATAAACATTTATTTTCTCACAGTTTGTAGAAAAGGGATACAAAAGTGTCTCAGCTGGGTGATTCAGGCTCATGGTTTCTCACAGGCTGCAAAGTGTTGGCCAGGGCTGCAATCACCTCAAGACTTGACTAGGTTGGGGGCGGGGGCGGTGAGTTCTATAGACATCAGGTGATCTGTTTCCAAGTCCATTCACTACAGGGCTCCTTCACAGCATGACAGCTGGTTTTCCCCAAAGTGAGCGACCCAAAAGGGAGTAAGAGAGGACACCAAAGACAGAAGATGCCGTCTTTTAAAACCTAATCTTGGAAGTGACATCCCATCACTTTCTACCAAGTTCTAGTCATTAGAAGTGAATCACTAAATCCAGACCCACTCAAAGGCAGGGTATTACAAAAAGACATGAATGCCAAGAGGTGAGAATCATTGGGCACCATCTTACAGGTTGCCTTACAAACTCTGTCATATTAGATGTTTTTTTTCTTCATAGAATTTATTAAAATTTGAGTATATAGAGGAATTGTGTCTGCTTATTCATCGCTGTGTAACACACCCTGAATCTCAAAAACGTATTTGTTGAGTGAATAAATAAACTACTTAATGCAACAGACTGTATCTAAACTAAGGAAATATTTACTGAGCATTTCAAAAACAATAGATATATAGATAAGAGTAAGATACAGCCTCTGTTATCTAGAAAACCGATCATTGCCCATTAGGGTAAGAGACAGACTTATGCAGAATTTATATGCAGAATTCACTGCAGGTAGTCCCCAACTTACCACATATTTGAGTTACATGGAGTTGTACTTACAACCATCTGTACTATTATTATTATTTTGTAAAGCTTATCATTAGTAATATGTTGCAGTGGTAATTTGGTGATGTTATCATTCTTAGATGTTCACTCGCAGATGTTCAGTTTTATGATTTACTGTTCAAAACACTGCTGGATTTACAAAGATACTGACAATAAAAGGCAATAATAACGAAAACTAAAAAAAACAGTATTCAGTTTACGTCAGAACTGGCTTAGGACAGAGTCGTAGGAATAGAACTCCATCGTAAGTCGGGACTACCTGTACAATAAAAAGATGTGTCAAGGGAAAAGAATTAAATACTATGAGACCACAAATGAGAGAGCACTTATATCAGGGCTGTTTCTGGAGAAGGTGGCATCTGAGCTGGGCTGTTAAGGATGAACAGAATTTGACACTGCACAGAAGGAAAGATGGGCATTCTGGGTTAGAAGACATACACAAAGATACAGAAGTATAAAGCATATGCAATATATGGGGACCAAAGTTGGGGTGGGGGAAGTAATGGGAAATGCTGATTTAAAAGTTAAATTCATCCAGATTATGAGGGACATTAATTGGGAACATCAGTATTTAAATTTTACAACAAATTCTGCCATTTAGAAAGAGTTTACAACATTTCCAGTATTGTGATACACACACACACTCACAAACACCGTGCACTCCCTCCATACCCATACATATACTATACATATATTATAGGTCAAGAGTAATCAAATATTGGCAATTTCCCACGGTTCAATCATTTACATATAAAACATATATGTACATACACATATATATGACAGTTGCAACCTACATTATTTTAAAATAACTCCATGAGGTAAGTATTATTTCTAATATACAAGTGATAAAATGGAGTTTTAGAAAAGTCAGATAACTTCCATAAACACAGAGACTAGAAAGTGGTGGTACTAAGCTTTCTGCTGCCAAAGCTTATACTCATTACTGTTATGATATACTGCTTTTCAAATTTGGAAGACTCATTTACTATTTGACTCAGAAGCATGACATGGTCTAAAATGTGGTTTAAAAGTCACCATATTAAATCAAAAGTTTAACGACAAACCTAGGAAACAACAGCAAATATACAGTACACAATACAAAAAAGTTTCTACATATGTCAAGAGCTCCTATATATAAATAAGAAGAAAAATCTCTACATTCCTATAGCAAAAAAATGGGCAAAGGATATGAATAGTTTCCAACAGAGAAAATTCAAATGGTTCAAGAGCTGGAAAGGATGACAAATTTCATTTTTAAGGGAAATGTTATTTATTTTAAAAACCGACTTAATTGAGAAATAATTTATATACAATAAAATATACCCATCTTAAATGCACAGATTGCTGTTTCTGATAAATATATACAATCCTACAATGACCACTACAATCAAATACTGACCATTTATTTAAATGTCTATAAAAAGTTTCTTTGTTCCATTTCTCTGTCAATTCCACATGAACCCCCAACCCCAGGTAAACACTCAAGGAGCCCTGGTTTTTTTTGAGAATTGTATTAAAAACCGAGATATGGATGCTAGGTATGCGGTTGCTACTGTATGTCATTTTTTGTAGGCCCTCCCATACTATAGAGGAATCACGGTGGTTAAGCGTTCAGCTGTTAACCAAATGGTAGGCGGTTTGAATCCACCAGCCGCTCTTTGGAAGAAAGATGTAGCAGTCTGCTTCTGTAAAGATTAAAATCCAAGAACCAAACCCACTGCTGTCCAGTCGTTTCCAATTCACAGCTACCCTATGGGGCAGTTCTGCCCTGTCCTATACGGTTGCTATGAGTCAGAATCACCTCCAGGGCAACAGATTTTGTTTTTTTCCCCCCATACTACGTATGTGTATATACACATTAAAAACAAAACAAAAATAAAATGTTGCCCACTGAGTCGATTTCCACTCATAGTGACCCTATAGGACAGGGTAGAACTGCCCCATAGGTTTTCCAAGGCTATAATCTTTAAGGAAGCTGAATGCCACATCTTTCTCCTGGGTATATACACATATCTATAAATATTTCTATATATAACTGTCTGTGTCTACATTAAGTTAAACATGAGTTTATATTATATTACTTTATAATATAATATAAAATAGTTCATATTAACTGAGAGCTCCAACTCTAATCTATTAACCACATGGATTAGTCTAGGCTCTTCCCTTTGCTGATCTGCAAATTCCTCCTCCAATAGTGAGAAGCTTGGCTCCATCCATTTACTTAATTGTTCAATCCAGTATACATGTATAGCAGTATCAGAATGGTTAATCCATATCGCCTTGGGAAACAACTTCATTGACTAGAGTACAATACTTATGTACAGTTCCTTTTGCCTTTAGCCTTAATAGACTCCAGTCATTTCCAAAGTTACTTAGGTCAGCAGTGTTTCGACCATCTCCTTCAGTGAGGTTATTTCATACATTTGTAATACAGTTAGCTTGTCTTGTCGGAGTCTGCATTCTTCCCTGGGATCCTCTAACCTCCTTAACGATTTTTTGAAATTTGTGTACCTTAAGGTTCACTCTTTGTTTTGTAAAGTTCTACAGGTTTTGACAAATTCGTAATGTCATGTATCCGCCATTACGGTATCATGCAGAATAGTTTCAGCATCCAAAAAAAAAATTCCTGTGCTTCACCTGTTCATTCCTCCTCCATGAACTCCTGGGAATATGAATATGAAAAACTTCTGTCCCGTGTGATTGGTTCAAGACTGACTTGTAGTCTAATTTTTTTTTTAATTTTATTTTTGGTGAAAAAATACACAGCAAAACCCACTCTCATTTCACATTTTCAAGACATAATGATCAGTGACGTTGGTTATAGTCTTCACACTGTGTCAACATTCTTATTATTTCTGTTCTAGTTGTTTCACTTCCATTTACTTAATCTCCCTGCCCCCCAACCTTCTCCTCTATGCTTTAAAATAGCTGTTGACCTTTTGGTCAGGTATATACATATACATATATACACATACATACATAAACACACACACACACACACACACACACACACACACACACACACATAAACCAAACCCACTGCCATCAAGTCAATTCCGACTCATAGTGACCCCGTAGGGTTTCCAAGGTCGTAAATCTCTATGGAAGCAGACTGCCACGTCTTTCTCCTGAAGAGCTCGTGGTGATTTTGAACTGCCAACCTTTTGGTTAGCAGTCCATCGCTGTAATCACTGTGCCATCAGGGCTCTCTCTCTCTCTCTTTCTCTCTCTTTCTCTCTAAATACAATACTCAAGGGTGACAATCGTTACTCTTTTTGCTATTGCGAATAATGTTGCAATGAACGTAGATGTGCATAGATCTGTTCACGTCACTTCTATTAGATCACTAGTATGTATACCTAGCAGTGGACTTGTTCAGTCATAAGCAGCTCTACCTCTAGTTTTTTGCGGAAACTCCAGACAGTTTTCCACAACGGCTGTACCATTTTCATTCCCACCGTCAGTGGATGAGGGTTCCGATTTCGCCCCATCCTCTCCAACACTTATTATTTGCCATTTTTTTAAATCTTAGCCATCCTGTTGTTGTTGTTTGGTGCCATCAAGTCGGTTCTGACTCATAGCGACTCCATGTACAACAGAACAAAACACTGCCTGGTCCTGTGCCATCCTCACAATTATTGTTGTGCTTCAGCCCATTGTTGCAGCCACTGTGTCAATCCATCTCCTTGAGGCTCTTCCTAGTTTTCCCTGATCGTCTACTTTACCAAGCATGATGTTCTTCTCCAGGGACCGGTACCTCCTGATAACATGTCCAAAGTATGTGAGATGAAGTCTTGCTATCCTTGCTTCTGAGGATCATTCTGGCTGTCCTTCTTTCAAGACAGATTTGTTTATTCTTCTGGCGGTCCATCTCATATTCAATATTCTTCACCAATACCATAATTCAAAGGTATCAATTCTTCTTCCATCTTCCTTATTCATTGTCCAGCTTTTGCACACGTATGAGGAGATTGAAAATGCCATGGCTTAGGTCAGGTACACCTTAGTCCTTAAAGTTGCATCTTTCCTTTTTAACACTTTAAAGAGGTATTTTGTAGCAGATGGAGCCCTGGTTAAGCACTACGGCTGCTAACCAATAAGGTTGGCAGTTCAAATCCACCAGCTGCTCCTTGGAAACCCTATGGGGCAGTTCTACTCGGTCCTACGGGTTCGCTATGACTCAGAATCGACTTGACAGCAACAGATTTGTTTTCTTTTGGTTTGCAGCAGATTTGCCCAATGCAATGCATAGTTTGATTTCTTGACTGCTGCTTCCATGGACGTTGATTGTGGATCCAAGAAAAATGAAATCCTTGACAACTTCAATCCTTCCTCCATTTATCATAATGTTGCTTCTTGCTCCAGTTGTGAGGATTTTTGCTTTGTTTATGTTAAGATGTAATCATACTGAAGGCTGTAGTCTTTGATCTTCATCAATAAGTGCTTTAAGTCTTCTTCACTTTCAGCAAGCAAGGTTGTGTCATCTGTGTATCACAGGTTGTTAATGAGTCTTCCTCCAATCCTGGCGCCACATTCTTCTTCACACAGTCCAACTTCTTAGATTATTTGCTCAGAATACAGATTGAATAAGTATGGTGAAAGGATCCTAGTGGGAGTGAAATGGTGTCTTATTGTGGTTTTGATTTGCATTTCTCTGATGTCTAATGACATTGAGCGCCTTTTCATGTGTCTGTTGGCCATTTGAATATCTTCTTTGGTGAAGTATCTGTTCATGTCCTTTGTCCAGTTTTTGATTGGGTTATTTGTCTTTTTGTTGTTAAGTTGTAGACATTTTCTATACATTTTAGACATTAGACCCTTACCAGTTATATTGTTCCCAAAGATTGTTTACCCCAGTCTGTAGGCTGTCTCTTTACTCTTTTGATAAAGTCTTTTGATGAACATACATATTTAACTTTTATGAAGTCCCAGGTATCTATCTTGTTTTTTATTGCTCATACATTCATTGTTGTTTGATAATCTCTCATTGAAAAAAAGTTAGGTCCCAAAGCTTTGCTCCTATATTTTCTTCCAATAATTTTATGGTTTTAGATTTAACATTTATGTCCTTGATCTATTTTGAATTAGTTTCTGCATATGGTGTGAGGTATGGATCTTGTTTCATTTTTCTGCATGCAGACATCCAGGTTTGCCAGCACCATTTGTTAAAGAGACTGTTACTTCCCCATTGAATGTATTTGACTCCCTTGTCAAAAGCAAATTGACCATAGACTTATTTCTGGGTTTTCAATTCTATTCAATTGGTCTATGTGTCTATCATTAAATCAATACCAAGCTGTTTTGATTACTGCAGCTGTGTAATATGTTTTGAAGTCAGAAAGTGTGAGGTCTCCTCCTTTGTTCTTCTTCTTCCAAATTGCTTTGGCTATTTGGGGAATCTTGTCTTTCTATACAAAATTGAGGATTAGTTTTTTCATTTGTGTAAAGAATGCTGTTGGAATTTTAATTGGGATTGTATTGTATCTGTAGATCATTTTAGGTAGTATTGACATGATGATTATATTAAGTCTTTCAATCCATGTGTGAGGAACATCTTCAATCTATTTAGGCCCCCTTAAGCCTATTTCAGCAGTGTTTTATAATTTTAATTGTATAAGTCTTTCCCACTCTTGGGTGAATTTATTCACAGGTATTTTATTCTCTTAGATGCTACTGTAAATAGAGTTTTTTTTTTAATCTCCTTTTCAGATTTCTTATTGCTGGTGTATAGAAACCCAACTGATTTTTGTGTATTGACCATGTATCCTGCAAATTTGCTAAATTCCTTTATTAGTTATAGAAGCTTTTTAGTTGATTCTTTGGGATTTCCTATATATAGGATCATGTCATCTATGACTAGAGATAGTTTTACATCTCCTTTCCCATTTAGATAACTTTATTTCTTTTACTTGCTTTATTGCTCTGGCTAGGGGCTTGTAATCTAATTTATAACAATCAAGATAAATCATGCTAGTTTGGGGAGCTTCTGATGGAAATCTGAGGAAGTAGAAACTCTCCTGCGATTGTAATTGAGCCTAGCAGGAAGCAAGTTGGAATATACTGATGGACATCCTGCCACCACCTTAGAAATGTCAGCCTGTTAAGTAGGCAATGCACTGAGATGTGGACACAGACTTAATACTAAGGACATTTTGACACCCTGGAACCACTGTTCCTGAAGCAAAAACTATTTCCTGCACTTTTCTGTTCTGTAACCTAATAAATTTCGCCCCACTCTCCTAAGACATTTAGAATTTTATTGTCTATCACTTGCAATTAAAATATTCCTGAGCAATTAAAAATAAATTTGTAAATATACAGCATGGGAATAAAATATTACTCTATTATCTCGTAAGTACAAAGCTCGGAAAGAAGGTGTCCACAAGTTATGCAAATTTTAGGAGACATCTGTGTGATCCTTTGAACAAACAAACTACAGTTTGTCCTCTCGGAAATCAGGGTAGAGATACAAGGTGATCTGATAGGAACAAGAAAATAATGCTAATAAAATAGAAATTCTAGCCCAGAATGGAAAAAGCCCGTGGGGAGGGGGGAGAAACTAAAGTCAATCTATACTCTTTAGTAAATGTGGAGGAAAAAGGTGGGAGAGTATAAAGAGGACAAAGAAAAAAGATAAAGTGAGGTAAAAATTAAGGAGGAAGATGTATATGCAGAATACATAGAGTAGGAATCAAGAGAAAGAGATAAGAACAACTGGAAATGAAACAATAAACAAATTTCTAAACTGAAGAGAGACCAGAGTCTAAAAGACTTGAACAGCTAACCATATTTAAGGGAGAATTGGTTTAAAAATGCCCCACACTGTGCCATTTATTAAGCTACTGTCTCTTAGCATCAAACTCACCCTTTCTAATTGGTTTTGTGATACCAGGACTGGTACTCTAAATCACATTTCCAATTGACTCCTCCCTGTTAATCTCTACCCATAGGGGGCGCTAGAGGGAACGCTAAGACTGGAGGTGGAATTATCCATGGTGGCAATTCTCTCACTTGGTAGTGGCTGAATCTGGTCTGTAGTTTCTCCAATAATTGTAGAAGCAGCCTCATTGCCTCACGCAGGGAGTCCAGCACCGTCTCTAGCGTGTGACCCCCGCCCAGGCCCACTGGACCCCTCCCCAACTTCCTAAATTTTAACAATTCTGGTCTCTGCCTTTTGTTGACACAGCCCTCCTTCCTTCAGTAGCTTCCTTCTTGATACCTTACAGTTCACTTGCCTAGTTTTTAACTTTATGCCTAGTTAAAATTATTTATATTAACTCTCTGTTAAAATAATTTTTGTGCATTGTTTCCTGACTGGACTCTGATACATACCTAAACTTAGATACATCCTGAAATTTTTTAATTTCTACAATAAAGAATAGTTCTATGAGCACGCAGGCAGGAAAATAAGTGGTTTCTCCTGAACTAATGAAAGAATAGGAAATGCCTGTGGAATTTTAATACAATATTTACTCCATTTGCTCTGGTTTAAACTATTCTGTTTCACTGTGGTAATTTGAAGTGTTCAGGTAGATATAAAAATTAAGTTAAAATTATCTATAATCCTATAGCCACAATTAACTAATATTGATTTTTGGATACATTCTCCCTCTGTCTGTTTTTAATGTGTGTGTGTGTTTCTGTATCGGGATCATACTGTGTATATTACTCAGCAGCCCACTCTAACCTTTTATTTAACAATGCACACTTGGCATTTACTCATATTGTCAAGCTTTTTTTTTTTTTCAGAATATTATCTTTAAAGGTATCTAGCACTCTGTCTTACTAATGTATCACTATTTCTTCACTCATTTTTCTTATATGGGATAGTATCTTACTATTAAAATGGGGCTGTGAAAAAGTATTTATGTTGTGTACAACTCTGAGGACAAAGCCTAGGCAATATTAATTTATTGTCATGAATGCAATGTTAGCCCTGCCTCAAAATCCAAGCTGTTGACAAGTGCATGAATCAAAGGTCCAAGTGACTCCTCTTGCGCCAGTGATTTTGGTCTGTACTTTGAGATGAACCAACAGACAGGTATTTCTGATGGTAACTCTGACGTCCAGAAAGAGAGACAAGAAAAATAAGACAATAATAATGATATTAGAATAACGATAACAATAGTAACAACTAAACATTTATAAAGCACAGACCACATGCCATGCATTGTCCTAAACACTTCCCTTATTGACTGATTTAAGCCCTACAACAACCTTGTGCGATGTGTTCTATTGGTCACCACTTGATAGGTAGGGAAACTGAAGTACAAAGAGTTTAAGCGACTTGCCCAAGGTTGCATAGCAAGTAAAATGGCAAGACCATGGTTCAAATCCATATGGTCTGGCTCTAGAGTTTGTGCTCTAACTGCTACCCCAAACTCCCTGAGGAGATCATAAAACCAGATATAAATGGCTGACAAAGAACACAGAAAGGAAGGGGGACAAAGGGAAAATGATAGGAGGGATGGGAAAAAGCTAAAAGATGCATTGTCATGATGCTGGTCACTTTCATATATGCTATTTAAGCCTCCGAGTGGTAAACGTATTTATCTGAGTGTATAGATGGGAGACATTGAGGCTCAAAATGTCAATTTACTTCCCTAAACAGAGATAGCTCGAGTTGGGCAGAGCTGTGTTCTCCCCTGGAAAGCCTCACAGTAGCGTCTCCATTAGAGTTATCAAAGTAGACTTTATGGTCCAGATCTGGTTCTCATTTGGGTGTTCCTTTAATCCATCTTATGCCTTTGCATGTGCCTCATAGTGTCTCCTTGGCTTGTACTGCAAGGAGATATTTGTCAGCAAAAAATGACTCTCTGGCCACCCAGCCAATCTGTTGAGAACCAGACATTGCTGAAGAATTGTCTACCACCTGATTTTATTGACTCTAACTCCAAATCATCTTTCTTTAAATAGGCTGCTTTCAAAGGGAGAGTGGAGAGAAGTGGCATTCTATTGCACAATAGCCATGACAAATCGTCAAAGAGGTTGGCGGTCTGGAAGAAAGCTCTTCCTGAGTTGCAGATGTGGAATTAACCTTTATATCCATCCTGCAAAGTGAGAAGACACAGGCAAGTGAGATGTAACCGGGGAAATGAAAAGAAGATTCTTACCAAGTGTTCAGACAGACAGTAGAAAATGCCAAAGGAATCCCTCAGGGTCTTGGATGGGCATCTGGAAATGTTAGAATAGTCATTGGTTTGGATTCTGCTAACACCTTTCATCTCTGAGCCCTTTACAATGTATAAATACACTGAGCTCTTTTCACTTAGTGCTGTGAAGTTGCCACCTTTGGGAGAGAATGTAACCGTCATTTAGCACCAGTGCCACCACCTCCAGCATCTAAAATATCCTCTTTTCAAATCTTCTCAGAGACGAGGCCTTCTTCAGAAAGCCACTCGACTCTTTAACAATTAGTCAAACCCTTTACCGTGGTGCACTTTTCTTGTATCGGGGCAATGACGGTTCAGTGGTAGAATTCTCGACTTCCATGTGAGAGTCCCAGATTTGATTCCCAGCCAATGTATCTCCTGCACAGTCACCATCTATCTGTTAGTGGGGGCTTGCATGTTGCTATGATACTGGGCAGGTTTCAGCAGAGCTTTCAGACTAAGATGGGCTAGGAAGGAAGACCTGGTGACTGACACTGAAAATCAGCCGATGAAAACCCTATGGATCACAATGGTCCATCCCCAACCAATCATGGGGATGGTGCAGGGACAGGCTTGTGCATGAGGTTGCCATGAGTCCAAGGTGACCTGATGGCAACCAACAACAACAACAATTGGATTTGCATGGTCTGGCCTCTGCCCGTGGATACGCCATCATCTCCTACCATTGGCCACTTTCATTTCAACACTTTTCAGCCACCTGGGTCTCCATTCAGATCCTTCACTTCTCCAAAACGTTTTCCATCTCGAAACTTTAAATACACTGATTCCTCTGCCTGGATGATTCTTCCACTTTTCACAAGACTGGCCTTCTCTCATCCTTCAGATCTCAAAGTATCACCAATTCCTGAAGAATTTCCCTGTCCACATCATGCAAAGTGTCACCCTCGCCCCTAACCCTAGTTACTCTCTGTTACGTTGCCTGCTTGATGTCTTCATAGAACCTATTATAATCTAAATATGCCTCTTTGTGAGTTTCCTTATTTATTGTCTGTCTCTGCCAATGAGAGGCTCCATATGAACCAGGCCTGTCTCTCTTGTTCCCCATTATATCTTAGCACCTAGAAGAGTGCTTGGTTTTTAGTAGGCACTCAATTTAATAGCACATTTGTTGAGTGAATGAACCCATGAACACATCAATAATAATAAGTAGCTCAGTCAGCTGGTTGAATCTTCCTTCTTCATGCTGTGGTTTACGTCCATTTTCTCTATTTCGGTTCCCGGTGGAAGTGGAGACTATCTGTTGAAAGAGTGAAGGCAAGAGGAATGGCTCACTGGGACTGGAATTAAAAGAACAGATTCTAAGTCCTATCTCTTTATTTAACAACTGAGTATTTTAGAGAAATCCAAACTCTCAGAACATCAGTTTCCTAACTTTTTTTATAAAGAAGAAAACAGGGCTTCTGAGTAAAGCTGACATGTTCAAGTTGACTCACAGATTTCCATTTTCCCATGCTCATGACATTGACAAAAATAGTAAAAACCACAAAAACATTGCTAGCAGTAACCATGTAATGAAAGGGGTCCAACTCAATGTTACAAACCTTAAAAATGACAATGAGGAAAGGAAATGAAGCATTCTGCCAAAGTGTAGCAGAACTTCTAACCCGGACTGCATTCCCCAGAATAGTACTGCCCGTGTATGTCGGTGTGTGTGTGGTGGTGGGGGGAGCTGACAGGTGAGGGAGAGGACAGCAGAATGCTCATCAATACTTCCCAGTGTGAGGGCATGGGGCCTGAGGAGCTGCCCATTGGAAGTTATGGAATACCCTTCAATCTTAGCTACTAACCAGAAAAAATGATTTTTGCTAAGGTAGGTGGAACATGAAGCTCTGACTTTTTTTTTTCCTCAGGCCTCTGGACCTAATTAAGCATAAAATCCCAAGTGTGAATGAATTTTCTCAAATCATTGAAATGCAGCTTCAATCAAGGGGCGTAAACCTAGATACCAGGGCATTTAAGGAGAGAGAGACAGGAAGAGAAGAGAAAGAGATACAGCGACAGAGACAGACGCAAAGCACAAAACCTGGGCTCTAACAATTTCTGCAGCTACACTTTCTCCTGCCCCACCTCACACATACCACATTTTTCTGTGTGTGGAAAGTGTATGGAGGCAACACTCAGACTCAAGTTCTTGCTCCTCAGAAAGACAAACAGTTTTCAGACAAAGACCAATATGGGGAAAGCAAATTTACTTTTTAATTTTTCTTTTAACTTCACATAAAAGGTGTGGAAAGAGCACTCATGGCTAGTATAAACAAGAGGTTTATAAAAGCATTACAATACTGAAAGTCTGCTAATGCAGTTAAAGGGCAAAAAAATACAGAGACGTGACATAGGTCACAAGAGACAGATGAAGAAACTTGGTGGAAAGAACATACAGCTCATAGAATTTCATAAGGAGTACTTCAAGCTATAGGGAAAAAAAATACTAATTAGAACAAGATTTCAATGAGAGCTCAAAGTTGAGATAATAAAACAACAGAAAGGGATAAAAGGGACATTGAAGATTTCAGGGAACAAACTGAGAACCAAAACACTATTATAAAATTAATGAATTAAATAGAAATCACAAGACTAAAATAGCCTCACTACAAGTAAATTAACTAGCATAGCAAAAAAAACTTGAGATACCCACATGAATGAAGAGGAAAATACACAAGAGATTAACAAGTTAAACGGAAGTATATAAGTTTTTTTTTTTCTTTTCTAATTCTGCCAGCATGTGGGGAGATCTGTTTCAGAATGAGGCCAACAGAGAATAAAGGGGCCGAGAGATAACAATAGATCATTTAATCGCCTGGTTCAGCTGTGCCTGCAGCTAGAAGTGCCCCCTTTGGACTTTCTAGTTACCTGAGTAATAAATCCTCATTTTTGCATAAGACACTTTTGGTTAGATTTTGTCACTTGTACCTAAAAGCAACCTTCTTAATAAAATACTTATAGCTGAATGATCTAAAGCAACATTTTAAACCTTCACTGTCTCATTTCCTCACCTATAACATGTGAACGAACAAATCTGTCCTGGAAGAAGTAAAGCCAGAGTGCTCCTTAGAAGCGAAGATATCAAGACTTCATCTCATATACTTTGAACATGTTATCAGGAAGGATCAGTCCCTGGAGAAGGACATCATGCTTGGTAAAGTAGAAGGTCAGCGAAAAAGAGGAAGTCCCTCAAAGAGATGGACTGACACAGTGCCTGCAACAGTGGGCTCAAGCAGAACAATAATTGTGAGGATGGTGCAGGACCGGGCAGTTTTCGTTCTGTTGTACATAAGATCACTATGAGTCAGAACTCACTCAACAGCACATAACAACAATAACAACATAGGGGTGCTCCTTAGAATCGAGAATGACGAGACTTCTGCTCGCTTACTTTGAACACTTCTTCAGGAAAGACCAATCATTAGAAAAGGACATCATGGTTGGTAGAGAGTCAGTGAAAATGAGGGAAACCCACAATGAGATGGACTGATAAAATAGCAGAAACAATGAACTCAAGTATACCAATGATTGTGAAGATGGTGCAGGACCGGGCAATGTTTCGTTCTGCTATACGTAAGCTCACCATGAATTGGAGCCAACTTGATGGTTACTAACAACAAATACAACTCGAGGATAATAATTTTATATCTACCCCTTAAGTTTGTTGTGTAGCTTATGTGTGATAGGACATGTACAGTACCTAGGACTGTGTCTGGCACATAAGTAGTGATGTCCATGAAAGCTATCATTATTCACTTCAAAGGGAATTCTACCATGCTACCCTAACTGTGGAGCCCTGGTGGTGCAATGGTTAAGAGCTATGGCTGCTAACCAAAAGGTTGGCAGTTCGAATTTACCAGCCGCTCCCTGAAAACTGTATGGGGCAGTCCTACTCTTCCCTATAGGGTTGCTACAAATTGGAATTGACTTGATGGCAACAAGTTTGTTTGTTTTTTTACCCTACCTAAAGAGGAGAGAGAAATTGGTTCTATATGACTTGGTCTTAAAAAATTTACTGACTAACTCTTAAATAGCACTTTGTAGGTGAAATGCGTTTTCTAAGTGTCTTACCTATTCGAAATCTATGGAGTAGGTACATTATTATACCCATTTATTCCCATTTTGTGAGTCCCTGGGTGGTGGAAATGGTTAACATCCTCAGAGGCTAATCAAAAGTTGGAGGTTTGAGTCCTTCAGAGGTGCCTTGGAAGAAAGCCTTGGCGATCTACTTCTGAAAACTCAGACATCAAAAATCCTATGGAGCACAGTTCTACTCTGACACACATGGAGTCACCATGAGTCTGAGTTGACTCTACAGCAACTAGTTTCTGCTTTTTTTTTTTAATCCCATTTTACAAAGGGACACAGAGGTTAAGTAATATTTCCAAGGTCATACACCTGGTTAGTGGTGGACTCAGGATGGCTTCCAAAGGCATGTTCTTTTCCAGAGTTCCATGACATCACAAAGGCAGCTATATGAGCTCGATATAGTAGGAAAGAGTTAATAAAGACTCCTGAGCCAAGAAGTGACATTCTAGGAGTCAGGTATGAATTCCAGGTAACATAATTCAAAAATTGAAACTGAGATGGTATTGTGGCAGTGTCTGTCAAGGATGCATGTGAGTGAATGTCTCCTGTCCACCCTCTCAAAGGGAATTAAGTGAAGACACCGTGCGGGTTCAAGTTTCAGCACCCAGAAGAGAACTTGACGAGTGAGCCAAGATCTACCTGGTGACTTCCAAGCAATCCTGCCTGTAGCATCTAAAATAATCTTTTGACAAAGATAATTAAAATGTGCATAGAGCAAGTACGCCTTATTGAGAAAATTTCTGAAGTTCATGAAATGTGACTCTTTTCTCTTCTGATGTTTAGTCAATCATCTCAACAATAGAACGAGCTGCCATTGTACATCTCAAATGGAGAAGGAACAATAAAGTGCCAAGGAAAGGCTGTTATTGGTTTGAATGAAGACAGCTGCCTCGCTGAGTTGCGGGGGTGAAGAAGGTGCTGATACAAACCTGTCAGTACAAAGGTGGGGGTGGAGAAGGAGAAGGTGGATGCCAATGAGCTATCTAAGTAAGGTAACAAGAGTGAAAAAAGAAGATGACCTATACACAGGAATGGGAAAAGGAAGAAGAATATCTTCCATTTATTAAAAACCTACCATAGCCAGGCAATACTAGGAACTTTTAATATATTTTTCTAAATCTTAATGTAGCCATGATGAAACAGTTCTATTCTTATTTTACAGATGTAAGAATAGGAAGAAAGAAAGGGTGAAATGTGGGATAAAAGAATGTGTAAAGCAAGGTGGGAGGGGCACAGGGAAATGGTAGAGAAAGGAAAAGCAAAGGATTAGCATATAAATGAAGAGTTAAAATAAGAGAGGTGAGAGAGAGGATAGTATTCTTATGCCAGTTGCTCCAGCTGATTCTGATTCATGATGATCTCATGTGTGTCAGAATAGAACTGTGCTCTGTAGGGTTTTCAGTGGCTGATTTTTTGGAAGTAGATTTCCAGGCCATTCCAAGGTGCCTCTGGGTGGACTAGAACCTCCAAACTTTCAGTTAGCAGCAGAGTACCTCAGCAGTTTACATCACCCTTCTTATAGATATATAAAAAACAAAGAGAAAAATAAGAAAACCAACACAAATCTAAGCCCTAGTGAGTCTAAAGATAGGATGAGTCGAGCCCTTTTTTCCAAGACGGTTTCCATGAGAAGAGAGAAGTTGTTCTAATTCTTGTCTGTTCAGAGGAGACAGAAGAAAAAAGAGACACAATACTAGCAGAGAAGGAGATAGAGCAGAGATTTGAAGACAGCTTTCAGGAGAAAGATGCCCATGGATCTGCAATGCTGGCCTGGCTGCTGGGCGACTGAGGAACTTGTCTTTTTTTCTGAAGTGACCATCTCTCTTGAAGGAAACCATCAGGGCAATCCTGAGGGCCTATTGCAACACCTAAGCCTCATAACCAACACCTCTAGGAGGCAGATTCTATTATTATCACTATCACAGCACTAGTCAGCATCTGTGCTGGGACTGAAATCTTGTGTGCTCAAATCTAAACTTGGAGTTGTAAACACCTCCGTTTTTCTTGTTGAATGGATGGAAAGTATCATTATTTATTCATCTTATAAGGATAGCTGGATAAAAACTCAGCAGTTCTCCTTATTTGCCCTGCTCAGACAACTCTGTGAACAGTTCGCAGAGCTGGTCTATAGGCGTGCCTCGACAAAATGTTTATGCCAGACTTTACAGAGATAAGGCCCACTGCTTGTAACCATCCTGTAGACATATGTGGTGCAATGAGTTGCTTTTATATGACCTTTCTAGCCATGCTCTTGTAATTTCCACAAAATGATTAGGTGAGGCTATGCAAATAAGGTGCATGGATTCCTTGTGGGAGTGGGACTATGCAAATAATGTATGGAGCAATTGTAGGGAATAGGTCAGTTTTGCAATCCTGCTACTCTTAACAAGAGCCAATCTACCCTTTCTTGATGAAAACCCTAAAGAAAATTAGAATAGAAAGAAAATTTCTCAGTATGATTCAGCACATGCATTAAAAGCCAACAGCCAACATTATGCTTAATGGAGAAAGACTGAGAACTTTCCCCTGGAAACTGGGAAAAAGACAAAGGTGCCCACTCTCACTATTTCTATTCAATATTGTATTAAAAGTCCTAGCCAGAATAAGATGAGAAAAAGAAATAAAAGGTATCCTGATTGGAAAAGAAGAGTTAAAATTATTTCTATTCATGAATTATATGATCTTATATATAGAAAATCCCAAAGAGTCCACAAGAAAACTTACAGAGCTAATGGAGGAATTTAGTAAAGTTTCAGGGTACAAGGTCAACAAACAAAAACAATTGGGTTTCTATATGCCAGCAATGAGAAATCTGAATGGGAAATTAGGGAAATTGTTCCATTTAAAAGAGCATATAAGAGAATAAAATACCTAGGAATAAATCTAACCAGGCACGTGAAGGACTTATATAAGGAAAACTATAAAACAGTGTTGTAAGAGATTAAAGAAGAGTTAAATAAATGGAAAGATGGTCCATGTTCATGGATTGGAATACTTAATGTTGTTAAGATGTCAATACTATCCAAAGCAATCTATAGATTCAATGTAATCCCAATCAAAATTCCAATAGCCTTCTTTACAGAAATAGAAAAATCAATCCTCAACTTTATATGGAAAGGCAAGGGGCCCCGAATAGCTAAAGCAATGTTGAAAGAGAAGAACAAAATAGGAGGACTCACACTTCCTGATTTTAAAACATACTATACAGCTTCAGAAATCAAAACATCCTATTACTGATATAACAATAGACATATAGAACAATGGAACAGAATTGACAGTCTGTAAATGAACCCACATATCTACTTTCAACTGATTTTTGACAAAGGTGCTAAGTCCATTTGATGGGGAAAGAAGAGTCTCTTCAATAAATGGTGTTGGGAAAATTGTATCTCCACATGCAAAAAAATGAAACAGGATCCATGCCTCACACCATACACAAAAACAAATTCAAAATGGATTAAGGATCTAAATGTGCAAACTGAAATCATAAAATTCTTAGAAGAAAAAGCAGAGGCAACACTGTCAGGCCTAGCTTTTAACAATGGATTATCTAATATAATAACAAAAGCACAAACAGTAGAAGACAAAATCAATAAAAGGGACGCCATAAAAATTAAAAACTTTTGTTCATCAGAAGACTTTACCAAAAAAGTGGAAAGGCAAGCTACTGACCGGGAGGATATCTTTGGAAACCATATATCTGATAAGAATCTAATAACCAAAATATATATAAAACTTCGACAACTTAACAACAAAAAGACAAATGACCCAATCATAAAATGGGCAAAAGACTTCAATAGACATTTCATGAAAGAGGTCATTCAGATGGCCACCAAACACATGAAAATATGCTCAGTGTTATTAACCACCAGAGACATGCAAATCAAAGCTACAATGAGATACCATTTCACTCCCACTAGGATGGCTAAGATTAAAAAACAAAAAATGACAAATGTTGGTGAGGATGTGGGGAAATTGGAACCCTTATGCATTGCTGGTGGGAATGCAAAATGGTACAGCCATTGTGGAAAACAGTATGGTGGTTCCTAGAACTACCATGTGACCCAGCAATTCCACTCCTAGGATTATACCCAAAAGACTTGAAAGCAGAGACTCAAAAAGAGACTCATACACCAATGTTCATTGCAGCACTATTCACTATAGACAAAAGGTGGAAACAACCTAAATGCCCATTGTCATGGATTGAATTGTGTCCCCCAAAAACATCTGCCAACTTCGTTAGGTCATGATTCCTGGTATTGTATAACTGTACCATTTTGTAATCTGATGTGATTTCCTTATGTGTTGTAAATTCAATCATTGTGATCTAATAAGATGGATTAGCAGCAGTTATACTGATGAGGTATACAAGATTGGATAGTGTCTTAAGCCAATCTCTTTTGAGATATAAAAGAGAGAAGCAAGCAGAGACACATGGGAACCTCATACCACCAAGAAAGCAGTGCTGTGAGCAGAGTGCATCCTTTGGACCTGAGGTTCCCGCGCAGAGAAGCTCCCAGACCAAGGGAAGATTGATGACATGGACTTTCTTCCAGAGCTGACAGAGAAAGCCTTCCCCTGGAGCTGACACCCTGAATTTGGACTTGTAACCTACTGGACTGTGAGAGAATAAATTTCTCTTTGTTAAAGCCATCCACTTGTGGTACTTCTGTTAGAGCAGCACTAGGTGACAAAGATACCCATCAACACATGAGTGGATAAACAAAATATGGTATATACATACAATGGAATACTACTCGCCAGTAGGGGAAATGAAGTCTTGATACATGGATGAAACTTGAAGACATTACGCTGAGTGAAATAACCCAATTACCTAAGGACAAATATTCATGACCTCACTTATATAAAAAGACAAGAAATGGCAAATGTACAGAGACCAAAGTTTATTAGTAGTTACCAGGGACAGGAGGGAGGAGGAAAAAGGAGATTAACAGTGATGGAAAAATTGCACTGATTAAGGGTAAGATTGCACAGCCAATTATTGTAATTGCTGTCAATAAGTTGTATGCCTGTAAAAAGTTGAACTGGCAAAAGTTGTGTGGTAGATACATTCACAACAAGGACAGAAAAAAAAGAGTAGACACTGAGGCTGCTAATGTACAACTAAACACCTCATGAGATCTGGTTCCTTGGTTTGGAGGTTTAGGGTCATGCTTTCATGGTATATCCTAGTTAATTTGCCTAATGTGTTTATACTTCTGTTCTATCTCCTAGTTTGTTGCATAGTGCCGGGGGTCTTAAAACCTTGCGAGTGACCATCCAAGGTACACCAGTTGGTCTCTATTCACCTGGAGCAACAGAGGAAGAAGGAGAATCAGGAATAAGAGGAGGATATGAAATGTGTGGCTAATTGCCTCCATGAACAACTCCCTCCTTTGCCATTTGAGCAGAAATGGATGGTGCCTGGCTACTCTTACTGAACATTTTGATCAAAGATTCTATCGAAGAATCCTTATCAAAAGAGGAAAAATGCAGAAGAGAATATCAAATTATCATGGACTCCAAACTTTCTGGATCCGTGGAGGACGGTTGAATCCCTGAAATATTGTCCTGAGATAATCTTAAAACCTTAAGCCAAAAATATCCCTTAAAGTATTCTTAAAACCGAACAATAGTTTAACTTAACTAGTAAAAATGGTCTGCCTTGAGCATTATGCTCTTTTAAGAACTATCTATATGAGATCAAATTGACAACAGAAACTTGAAAGATTAGATAGAAATCTTAGGGGGCAGTGAGTTTATGTTAATGAGGGAGGAACAACTTAGAAAAGGAGAGTGAGAATGGTTGCACAACTCAAAGAATGTAATCAATGTCACTAAGTTGTACATGTAAAAACTGTTGAATTGATGCATGTTTTGCTGTGTATATTCTCAAAACAACAACAAAATAAGTAAAATTAAGAAAGAGAATAAAAAGAGCCAATTCCAGAGGTTGGAGAGGGGGGATTCACTACCATCAAGAGGAAAATCCAGGAACAGAACATGCCCTTTGGACCAAGGGTCCCTGCGCTGAGAAACTTCTAGACTCAGGAAACAGAGAGCTGTAACAATGGACAGTTGTAACACTGGAGATGGCAGTGGCACCAGACAGCAGTGGCATGAGATTGGTAGATTCATGGGACCTGCAGAGGGCTACAGTGGGCTTGCTGACCCACAGAGTGACAGAGCTGAGTGCCTTTGTGCAGGAGGCTTCCTGGTGGAGTGGGGTGCCTCCAGGCACTTGTCAGAAGAACTAAAGAGCTTTGTAACACTTGCCCAAGCAGGGCAAAGACCAGGCCTGAGAGGAGGCCAAACTTTAGAGCAGGGGCCAAGGCTGAGAGCAAGGGCCGAGGCCAAGAGTGAGGCCTTTCTGCCTGCAGGCACAGTGGAGAAAGAGTTGAGAGGTTGGAAGCTGTCCTGATTGACAAACTGTATCCTGTCTCCTGAGTTGTCCCTGTTACTTCCAAGTTGATCCTGATCCTGAATTGTAACCTGTTGTTTCCCTAATAAACCCCATAATCATGAGTATAGTCTCTGAGTTCTGTGTGGCCATTGCAACAAATTATCAAACCCAGCAGAGAAGTAGAGAGTGCCGTGGTAGGGATGGCTGGTGTCAGAATTGGTAAAAAGGTTGGAGAGTGGAGGAGTCAGAATTGGCAAAAAAAGCTGGAGAGTGGAGGTAAATTCCTCCACCTAATAGGAATCGGCTTTGGGCTGATGCTGATAGTAATTCTTTCTCCTCCCTCCTCATGAAGTTAGAGGACCTCTGATACTGCCATTTTACAATGTAGATGCGTTTTTTTTTGGACCATACAGTGTTTATTTGTAAAACTGAATTAGTTGCAAGTGTTAGAATGTTGGGAGATTTCACATAAAAATCAAGATAAACTCCTCTGTATCTGGCAGACACTGGAAGCTCCAGGTGACTCCAGTAAACAGAATCTTTCTCTTTTATAATAGGACCAGCCAATGTCCAGAAGTTGATGTCTTTTGGTCTCAACCAATCACAGCATCCATAGCGGTCAACTACCCTGACTTACCATGCTTCAGTTGTATGTCCACATCACTGTAGCTGGGGCTGGGGTCTTCCCCACCCAAACCACAAGGTGGTTGAGTGGGGGAGAAGTGGCTTCTCAAAATAAAACCAGGATACTATTACAAGAAGAATGGGAAATGGATGATGTAAAAACAGACTTCGGTTACAATTCTTAATAACAAGGGAAACCCTCAAAGAGAAAGATTGACATAATAGCCACAACAATGGACTCAAGCATATATTAAAAAATAATCAAAACACAAATAAATGAAAGTATATGGAGTTTATTCGAGCATTCATTCTGTATGTATACAGGGAGACCATTTTGTTTCTAAAATAACAAATGGCTCAATGCAGAGTAGTTACAATGATGCTTTTAAGGAGAAGAGAGGAAACAAGAAAATTAACCATTAGCAAGTCTCAACAGGACTGACTGAAATCATGCCCCCCCTTTCTGAAATCAGCTGACAACAGGTTAGTAGGTGGTATCTATTGCGGCCCCTATTTGTTCACACAAATGCCTGGGCATAGTCCAGAGGTTTTAACATAATAACCCGTTACTATGGAGTCAATCCCAACTCATAGTGACCTCATAAGACAGAATAGAACTTCCCCATAGTGTTTCCAAGGCTGTAATCTTCATGACTAGGAGCCCTCCTGGCACAGGATCAGACAACATTTTATTCTGTTGCACGTAAGGTCTCCATGAGTCAGAGCTGATTCGACAACAACAACAAGGTCCTGTTATTAATTTTTTTACATGAATAAATGAAAGTGGAGCGCTGAACAAGAGCTATCACAGGCTTGAGCTTGAAGATCTTTAGATGTGGCTGTTTCTGACTTGCTGGGCCCTCACTGTTGATAAGCTCTATTCAGATGCCTCAGAAGCACTCTGAGAATTTTCAGAGTGCCAGATGTGAGTGCTTTCTGCATCACTGAGAGCACACTGGCTTCATTAGGAGACACCTGTTGCTTAATACTGTTTGATAACAGAGGCGATCTCATTGACTCTCAGAGGGTGAAACCCTACGAGTAAAATGGACGCAGGCTGGGGAAAACTGCAAGAAGGCCAATGGCTGCCCCTTCAGTCCTCATGCCAAAAAAAAAAAAAAAAA
>NW_004444106.1:104445-115488 GCF_000243295.1 Trichechus manatus latirostris | reverse complement strand
CCCTTGCTGTTGAGTCGATTCCGACTCATAGGACCCTATTTACAGCAGAACAAAGTACTGCCCAGTCCTGCACCATCCTCAAAATTCTTGTTATGCTTGAGCCCCTTGTTGCAGCCACTGTGTCAATCCATCTCGTTAAGTGTCTTCCTATTTTTCGCTAACCCATTACTTTACCAAGCATGATGTCCTTCTCCAGGGACTGATCCCTCCTGATAACATGTCCAAAGTATGTGAGACATAGTTTCGCCATCCTTGCTTCTAAGGAGCATTCTGGTTGCACTTCTTCCAAAACAGATTTGTTTGTTCTTTTGGCAGTCCACGGTATATTCAATATTCTTTGCCAACATCACAATTCAAAGGTATCAATTCTTCTTCGGTCTTCCTTATTCATTGTCCAGCTTTCACATGCATAAAAGGTGATTGAAAGCACCATGGCTTGGATTAGGTGCACCTTAGTCTTCAAGGTGACATCTTTGCTTTTCAACACTTTAAAGAGGCCTTTTTGCAGCAGATATGCCAGTGTAATGAGTCTTTCGATTTCTTGACTGCTGCTTCCATGGCTGTTGATTGTGGATCCAAGCAAAATGAAGGCCTTGTTCTGATGGATGATACTGAGCTTTTCCATAGCCTCTTTCCACAGATGTACTCCATTTGATTCCTGTATATTCCAGCTGCCAAGGTCCATGTGTATAGTTGCCATTTATGTTGTTGAAAAAGGCATTTGCAATAAAGAAGTCATTGGTCTTGCAAAATTCTATCATGCAATCTCCAGCATCATTTCTATCACCAAGGCCATATTTTCAGTCCTTATAGACTACCTAATATTGGAGAAAGGGCACTGGGCTGTGATTCATGTAAAGAAAGTCACAAGTACCTTATTTTACCAGATCCTATTATTTTCCTACTATGCTTCTTAGATCAACTCAACAGCAACATTTTCGTTTTGTTTTGTTTTTTTCATGCTCTTTAGCAGCACGGGTGGCGAGACTTCATCTTGCTTACATTGGACATGTCATCAGGAGCGATCAATTGCTAGAGAAGGACATCATGCACGGTAAAATAGAGGGTCAGCAAAAGAAAGGGAGACCCTCAATGAGATGGATTGACACAATGGCTGCAACAATGGGTTCAAACATAGTAACAATTTTGAGAATGGTACAGGATCAGGCAACGTTTCGTTCTGTTATACATAAGGTTGCTATGAATCGGAACCTACTCAATGGCACCTACCAACAACAACTATTTTCCAGACACTGTGGCCAGCAATTTAAATTTGCTATTTCTTTCAACCCTTAAAACAACCTTATAAGTTAAGGTGCTGTTAGCACTGGCTATACATGGAGAAATTCAGTCTAGAAGTGGCTATGCACCGTGGCCAAAGTCATACATCTAAGCACTGTTTATGTCAGGTTATGAACATAGGTATTGATCCCCCCACTCCTATCAAGGTGAAGTTAACTGCCCATTTGATAATTCTATCACTAAGGCATTTATCACACTTTATTGCAATTGCTCATATACTCATACTTAACATCTCATTAGACAGTAAGATCCTGGGAAGTACAAATTATATCTGTACAGAGAGGTTACCACTATATCACCATGGTCTGGGAAGGTATTTGGCTCAATGGATAACTTGAATGGATATAGGGGTGAAAGAGGTAATTCATGCTTAGGAACTCATTATGTTTATTTTCTTTCACAATCATTTTGTTAATTTGTTTACAGTGTCTCTTGCCACCCCACTCCTTGGAACTTACTGTTCAAACTCATACTCATGCAATACGAAAACATGCACAAAATAATGTTTGATGACAATTTTTTGTTTTACAGGAGTGAGCCCATACTCAGATCTTGAGGTTTTGTTTTGTACCTTGCTTTTCTTACTTAACTGTACATTGTAAACATACCTCTAGAATAACATGTTTAAATCTAAGTCAGGTTTTTTTTTTTTGTCAATTGCATAGTATTTCATGGAATGAATGCACCACACTTTGTTCAACTATTCCTTTGTTGGTCAACATTCAGGATGCTTTTGTCTTTTTGGTTTTTGTCATTTTAAACATGTAGCAACAACATCTCTGTATACTTAATTTTATTTACTCATGTATTTGTTCTTATGGAATAGATTTCCTGAAGTGGCACAGCTGGGTTAGTGGATACACGTGATTTTATTTTTAAGAGTGAGAGATATTGTCATATAGCTTTCAAAAAAGGCTGTAGCATTTCTTATTTCCATCAGAAGCACATGAAAGTGTTCTTTTCCCTCATATCCTTGCCAAACTTGTGTTAACATTTTTATTTTTTCCCCCAGTCTATTGAATGAAATGTGGTCGTTGTTGTGTGCTGTCAAGTCAATTCCGACTCTTAGGGACCGTACAGGACAGAGTAGAACTGCCCTATAGTGTTTCCTAGGCTGTAATATTTACCAGAGCAGATCACCAGGACTTTTCTCCTGAGGAGCAGCTGGTAGGTTTAAACTGCCAACCTTTTCGTTAGCAGCCGAGCACTTAACCATTGTGCCAGAGATGAAAATTTGCTTTTCCCTAATACTAAGCTTGAGCATCTTATCATGTGTTTCTTAGTCATTGATTTCTGTTCCTGTGATTTGCCAAATTGTGGCAGAAACTTACAGCTGATCATCAAACGCCGTTTCACCTTTTTTGAGCACGCAGCTGGACTACATTCCCCAGCTTTCTTTGCAGCTCATTGTGCTCATGTGACTGAGCTCTGGCCAATGGAATGTGACCAGAATATATTTCTTGACTCTCAGGCCTGTCCCTCCACTTCCTCTCATGTGTGATCCTTCGTTCTTTCTCCCAGGTGCCAGACTAAACAAATGACTCTGAGGCCCCAGAAGAGGGCAGACCCAAAGATGGAAGGAGCCTGGGTCTGGAAACAACCACATGAATGGCCACCTATTGAGCAGGTATATACATTTTAGTCTTCATGGAAGTGATGCAGAAACTAGTATCATGTTAACCTACAGATTTTAGGGTTATAGAGCAACATGCACTACCCTCACTAA
Source organism: Trichechus manatus latirostris (assembly GCF_000243295.1). NCBI lineage: Eukaryota > Metazoa > Chordata > Mammalia > Sirenia > Trichechidae > Trichechus > Trichechus manatus. The sequence continues at coordinate 112,460 of NW_004444106.1, read as the reverse complement.
TATCCTATTGATAGCCTTCGGCTATTAGTTTTTACGTTTAAGATGCTTAATTTTTTCTTAATATTTCTGTATTATCTGTACATAAGCATTAATCTTTTATTTGTTATATTGCAAATTCATAATTTTCACAATTTATCACTTGTCTTTCAATTTAATAATATTAACATTTTTATTTAATTATTCAGTAGTCACTTCAATGGTTTCCGAATGTTCTGTTATTTAAGACATTTTCCTTCAACCTCAGGTTTTACAAATATTTTCCATAAGTGTGTATTTATATTTTGTATTAATTATCTTAATTTTTAAATATTTCATCCAGCTGGAGTGTATTTCTATATGTTGTGTCTTGTAGGGGTTTAGCTTTGTATCTTCCCAGATGAATAGCCTATTATACCCAAACATTTTATTACATGAATAGAAATGTCACCTATATCAGATCTAAGTTTACTTATATACCAGGCTCTATTTCTGTATTGTCTATTGCTTTTGACTAATCTTGTCTATTCTTGCACAAACACATATGATACTGTTTTGAGCAGAGCATCTTCAGAGTATGCTTTTACATAGGTGGTAGGATGATTCCTTCCAACCATTCTTCTGTTTCAAAAATTTTATGGAAACCATTCCAAATTTATTCTTTAATGACCTTTTTTCTCCCATCCCTTATAAAATAATCAAAGTAAAAAGAAAAAAAAAATAGGGATTCTAATAGAAATTTTCATAAATGGTTTTATTAATCTGGAAAGGATGGATATTTTATGATACAAAGTCATTCCATTCAGGAGCATGCTATGTCTCTCCATTAATTCAGATCATGTTTTATGGTATTCAATAAAATTTTACAGTTTTATTCAGATAAGTACTGTGCTTGCTAAATTTATTCATAGATATTTTATAGTTTTTATGACTATTGTGAATGGGCCTCCCCTCCTACTACTTTCGTTTCTAATGGCATATTTTTAGTATTGAATGATGTTTGATTTGTAGCTTCTATAACTCACACTGCACTGAGAAGCCCTCCCCATAATTATTGCCATAGAGCACATGGAGGAATGCATGCCTCCAATGTTTTTTTTTTTCCTGACAAAATCCAGAATTTACAATATATACATACTAGCAGGAATATTTTGGGAACAAAGCTTGAAAACTGGTGTACTTCAAGGGTGTAGGAAATGGATAAATGATCAGACAGTGGGCAGAGATTGGGCTGAACCAACTGACCTGGTGTGGCTCACTTTGTCCTCTTTAAAGGGCATGGTAAATTTTGATGTACCTTGGGTAGGAGTCAATGCTTAGGCATTTATAATTTAGTGGTCATAGCAAGTTCCAGGTGATGAGATGAAGATGAGCTGTGTCCTTATGATGAGGACATGAAAAATGGGACTCAGAACACCATGTAAGGGAGCGAGAAAAGGAACTAGGAACAAGGCAAGTGAGAAGATAGATGCAAATGCTCTACAGAATAATTGAGCGGAACAATAAATGGAAACCAAGAGAGGACCCAGAGCAACATATTGGTTCAAGTGCTGTTGTAAAGGTTGCAGGATAGAAGATCAATATACAAAATCAATTATATTTCTATATACTAGCAATGAGGAACTGGAAAATTTTTTTTAAAAATTTGAAATACATATAGATACATTTGACAAAAAATGCAAAATTCCTGTACACTGAAAACTACAAAACATTGCCAAGACAAATAAAAGAAGACTTAAACAAATGGATTTCTGGTTCTGTGTTCATGAATCAGAAAATTCAATATTGTTAAGATGGCTATCCTCCTCAAATTGACCTGTAGATTCGATACAATCCCAAGCAGACTTATTTGTAGTAAATGACAATATGGTTCTAAAGCTTATGTGGAAATGCAAAGGACTAGGAATAGCCAAAACAACTTTGAAAAAGAGGAACAAAATTGCAGAACTTACCCTATCTGATTTCAAGTTTTATTATAAATCTGCAGAAATCAAGATAGTATAGCACTGGTGTAAAGACAAATATATAGGTCAGTGGAACAGAATAGAGTCCAGAAATAGACCCACACACATATGGTCAACTGATTGTTTACAAAGGTGCCAAGACAACTCAGTTGGGAAAGGATAATCTTTTCAGTAAATAGTTATAGAATAGTTCATATGCCATATGAAAAAAAAAAAAAAGGAGCTTCAACCACACCTCACTGTCATGGATTGAATTTTGTCCCCCAAAAATACCTGTCAACTTGGCTGGGTCATGAATCCCAGCATTGTATAACTGTGTACCATTTTGTAATCTGATGCAATTTCCTTATGTGTTGTAAATTCAATCACTATGATCTAATAAGATGGATTAACAGCAGTATACAACATTGGATAGTGTCTTAATCCAATCTCTTTTGAGATATAAAAGAGAGAAGTGAACAGAGACATATGGGAACTCATACCACCAAGAAAGCAGTGCCGGGAGCAGAGCGGGTCCTTTGGACATGAGTGTCCTGGGTGGAGAACCTCCCAGACCAAGGGAAGATTGATGACACTGACCTTCCTCCAGAGTTGACAGAGAAAGCATTCCCCTGGAGATGACATTCTGAATTTGGACTTGTAGCCTACCGGACTGTGAGGAAATAAACTTCTCTTTGTTAAAGCCATCCACTTGTGGTACTTCTGTTATAGCAGCACTCGATGACTAAGACTCTCACATAATACACAAAACTTAACTCAAAATGGATCATGAACTTCTAGAAGAAAACATGGGAGAAAATCTCAGTGACCTTGAGTTTGGCAAAGATTTTCTATATAGGTCATAAAAAGCTAAAACTATAAAAGAAACAAATTCAATAGATGGGATTTTATTAAAATGAAAAACTTTTGTTCTTCAGAAGACTGTTACAGAAATGAAATGGAAAACCATAGGCTAGGAGGAAATAGTTGCAAAACATATATTTGACAAGGCTTATATCTTACACCTAAAATATATAAAGAACAATCCAATTAGAGAAAGGATAAAAGATTGGAACAAATACTTCACCAAAGATGATATGTGGGTAGCAAATAAGCTTAACATTATTAGTCATTGATGTTGAAATGAAAATCAAAACTATAACGAGATACACAGCCATTGGAATGGCTAAGATTAAAAAGACCAACCATACCAAGTGTTGGTCAGGATGTGAAGCAATTGGAACTCTTGTACATCGATGGTGGGAATGCAAAATGGCACAACCACTTTGAAAAACAGTCTGGCAATTTCTTAAAAAGTTAAACATACATTTACCATATGACCCAGAATTTCCACTCCTAGGTGTTTTCCCAAGACAAAAGAAAGCACATGCCACAAAAAATACTTGTACATAAATGTTCATAGCAGCCTTTATTGATAATAGCTCCAGACTGGAAACAATACCCATCAAGAGGTGAATGGATAAACAAAATGTGGTATATATTAATATAATCAGCAGTGAAAATGCATAAACTATCGATACACTTAACAACATGAATGCAACTTAAAATAATTATGCTGAGCTAAAGAAGACAGATCAGAAAACCCTCTTTTCTGTGGTTCTATTTACATAAAGTTGTAGAATATGTGGAGCTCGGGTGCCACAGTGGTTAAGAGCTTGACTGCTAATCAAAAGGTCAAAGTCTGAATCCACCAGCTGCTCCTTGGAAACCCTGTGGGATGGTTCTACTCTGTCCTATAGAGTTGCTATGAGTTGGAATCGACTCAACGGAAATGGGTTTTGAAGGAATAAGCAAGCTAATTATAGTAATATAAAGTGGACCAGCTGTTGCTTGGGAATGGGAGTTGTGTGATTGGAGGGATTACAAAATGGCACAAGGAATCTTCTGGGTATATTTGTTATATTTATCTGTTTGATTGTGGTGATGGTTTCACTGGTACACACATATATCAAAACTTACCAAATTTGTACACTTCAAATAGTACAGTTATAAATCAAAAATAAAACCAAACTTGTTGCAGTCGAGTTGATTCTGACTCATAGTTTGCATTGTTTGAATTTCTGTATTTTTACAGCTTTATGAAGGCATATGCAACTCTATCCATCCCTTGCCTGTGTTTTCCTCTCAAGCAGGCTCTTTTGATGAGATAGAAGGGCTGGCCCAGCAGTTCCAAGTTTCCATCCTACTTGTTTAGCAACCCTAGTGGAGAACGCCTTCTTCTCAGTAGCTCCAATGAGATGAAGCATTGGCCACATGGCACTGGCCAACTTGATCAAATATCCATCTCTAGAACATTTTCTGTGACTCAGATAGGTCAAGGCTGTCCTGGGCATAATTCTGGAACCCCAGAGTGGGGTCAACCTGATACTATCTACAAAGACTGAAGGTCAAGGATTTCACAAAGGAGAACTTGGATGCTGGTGTGAGAAATATGGGCGGTAGATACAGGGCACAGTCAACAGGTGCCCACTAATTATCCTTATCACAGGATTCTAGGTGGATTTGGTGATATAACAGCCCCATGTTCCACGTGGAGTAGATTCTGTTATGCTACCTGCCCAGAGAAAGACTAGCTTAGGAGCTAGTGACGGCTGCAGCCTGCAGATATGGCTTTTGGGAGTAATCATTTCTAGTTATGTGGAGGCCCACAATTGGGTAACTTGAGTCGGAACCACAAACTTCAAAATGTCTTCAGTCCCTCCAATTCTGAAGATCTTCAAACAACTGAAGCTGACGAGAGAGAGGAACATAGTTGGGCTCCACAAGAAATATTTTCTAAAGGCAGCATCTTCGCAGGGTCAGAACTGTCCCAAGCTGAGAAAATGAGAGCACCCAATACTAATAATAACACAGAAGCTAAAATTAAGAAGACGGGGAGCACCAAATGTTGGTGAGGAGCTGAGCAACTGGAATTCCATACGTTGCTGCTGGGAGTGTAAAATGGTACAACCACATTGTACAAGTGTTAAAAATCAAACATACATCTCTCTATGACCCAGAAATTTCACTTCTCGGGATTTTCCTAAGAGAAGTAAAAGCATATGCCACAAAAAGGCTTGTATATGAATGTGCTTAGAAGCTTTATTCATAATAGCCCCAGACTGGAAACAATCCAAATATCCATCAAGAGGTGAATGGATAAACATATCATGGTAAAGTCATACAATCTAATACTACCCTGTAATAAAAAGGAATGAAATATGGATACATGAATGTAGCCCAACATCCATAAATCTCAAAAACATACTGAGGAAAAGAAGCTAAACACACATAGAAAAACACATACTCTAATTTCATTCATATGACTTTCAAGAACAGGCAAAGTTAACTGTGATGACAGATGTGGTTGCCTCTAAGGGAGGGGAGTTGACCAGAGAAGGGCAGGAGAGAAGTTTCTTGGCTGATGGAAATGTTCTCTATCATGTTTGCAGTCGTGGTTATATGGATGACATTAAACTGAACACCTAAGATCTGTGTTATAAATCATACCTCAATAAAATAAAATAAAAATGTGAATAGTAATAACAAAGTAATTATTATTATTATAGTAATAATTTCCATTTAGTTGATTCTGACTCATGGTGACCCCTTGTGTGTCAGAGTAGAACTATGCTCCATAGAGTTTTCAATGACTGATATATCAGCAGTAAATCACCAGACCTTTCTTCTGAGGTGCCTCTGGGTGGACTGGAACTGCCAACCTTTCAGTTAGAAGCTGAGTGCTTAAGCATTTGTGCCACCCAGGGACTCCATTATTATAGTAGCTAATATATATTGACTTCTTACTTGGATTATCTCATTAAATCCTTACCTTAACTCTGAAAAGTAAGTACTCATAATATCCCATTTTTTAGTTGAGGAAATTGAGACAGAGAGAATATGGAATGTGCTCAGATCACACAGCTAATAAGTGGCAGAGCTGGGATTCAAACCTGATTTTAGAGTCTGCACTCTTAATTGCTCTTGCCTAGCGTCAAGCACGTTGGAGTTGGGTTGGGGAAGTACTGCCTCTGGGCGACTCTAGGGTAAAAGAGGCCTAAGTGAGTCACTGTTAAGATCCCAGAGCCTATGACCCTGAACAGAGAGGGAAGAGAAATTAAAAATCTTACCCGTCACTAATATTTTAGCCCCTTACCCACAATACAGGTCTGCACCTGGGAAAGTTTGTTAGGTTAAAACATGCAGTCTAGAAGAAAGGCTGAATTCTCTGGGAACTCGGAAAGCCTGGGATGCTTCTGTCTTGTGGCATCCCATAAAATCTCTCACCTTTTAGAAGTTATACTTTTCCAGAGTGAGTTGAAGGGAGACGATGTCACCCCTTGAGTGTAGGGACTTTTTCTATCTTAGTTGTTGCTATCTCTCCAGTGCCAAGAATAGTGCCTGGCGAAGCCTTTAGTAAATATTTGGTGAGTGAATGAATCCATCTATCCTTCCTTCCATCCTTTTATCTTCCCCATGCCCTCTGACCACTGTCTGCCCCGCCGAACCTTCTCATAAAGTCAGACCAGGCATGTGCTATTGCTCATGGTCATATTGAAACCACCAGAAGGCACATCTAAGACTGCATATGTTTGCTAGAACTAACAGCCCGGAGACTGAGAAGAGTGGGTCACCATGTCCCCTCTGTACACGTCAGTTGTGGTAGGAACCCAAACCTCTCTTCATTTGGCCCTATGCCTGCTCCTGGAAGCTCCCAGAGCCAGCGTTTGACAGGATTAAGATTTGATTTGACATCCCGTCAGGGCACCATTCAGGAACTCAGTTGTGCCAAGCAATGGAGTAGCACTTATTGGTTTCAGAGGGAATGGAAAACAATTTAAGTAACCTCTGTTCTTTTCAGCCCAGACACACACCATTGCTCTGTTGACTTAGGAGCAGCTGCTGACACTGAGCAGAGATAGGAGTTCTCTATGAAATCCCTCCCTCAGCTGTCTCAGGCACATCCGGGAAAAGCTGCTTGCACCACTCAGGCAAAATCCTTTCTTTGGATCGTCCTTCTAATTCAAGTTCTGGCTGATTTTCTCAGGGAAGCCAGGGTGAGACTGGGAAGTATTTGAAATTCTTGAGCTTTGTGGGATGAAATGCAAGAGAAATGTGGGAAGGTTTTTGCTTTAAGGATATAGCACAGGCTGCAGCAAAAGCTGAAAAACTCTGAAGCAACGAAGGGAGTGAAGAGATGACCCAGGGATATTAGCAGAAACTGAGTGGGTAATGGTCTTATTGCAAGCAGGAAGAGGCACTGGTCCAAATCCACTTTGCAAAGTCCAGAGGGAAAAAGACAAAACAAAAGCAGTTCGATGCAGGCAAGAATAAACGTCCAGGAGGTCTGAACTTTCAAGATTTCTGGGTAACAGGGATTTTTAGATGCAAGTAAAATGTAGATTCTGGGTTGGGGAAACTGAGATGCCAACAAGACTCTTAAAATTTAGAGTCAGCCCAGATTGGGAAGTGATGTTGGCAGGAATCGGAGAGTTGTAAAGGGCAACCATCAGAAGTTGCTGTGTTCTATAGAATTAGATCTATAGGGTTAGATTTTAGGTCTATTAGCAATCTGGCACAGTCTCTGTGTTCAGGGAGCTCATAGTCAATGACAAACACAGTAATCAAGAAGCATGGGTAGGGGGTGGAGATCAGGTAAACTCCATTTAGTATGTGAGCAGGATTTATCACAGCAAAGGTGCGCATGTGTTGTGTGTTGTGTTTGCAGACATTCTAGGGAAAGGTGATAGCTGGAACAAGGGCATGGAGGCAACAAGTGTTCAGGTCTAGATGAGAAATCACAAGCATTCAGGGGAGGTAGAGTTCAGACGAATGGTTTTGAAACCTGGCAGCAACCTGGAATCACTTGGAATAGTTTAAAAAATACCAATGCTTAGACGCCACCCTTCGAGATATTGATTTAATTAGGTTTTGGGTAGGGATTTAGAGTCTGAATATTTGTAAAGTCCATCAGGTTACTTTAATGTGCAGTCCAAGTTGACAGCTACTAATTGGTAAGAACTGGTGGACCCTGGTGGATTTATTTATCCATTCATCCATCTGTCCGTCTGTCCATCCATCCATTCATCTGCCCAC
>NW_004444106.1:72113-104345 GCF_000243295.1 Trichechus manatus latirostris | reverse complement strand
ACCCACCCACCTATCTCTCTCTCCCTCTATCTACCTATCTGTCATCTATCATCCACCTATCTATTGCCACTCAGCATTCTTCCTCGTTTCTTTGGTGACAGTCTGTAATTCCCCCTTGGGGAATTATTGCTCCTCATCTGTGAGCAACTCTAGCTGGGGGACTACGTATGGCTGTGTAGGTTGTGCACTGCACAAGGGTGCCTGGCCAATGTCAAGTTGGGAGCTGAAATCCTGCTATAGTTTTGCTCTCCAAATTGTGTACTATGGTGGAGGGCCGTGGCTGTCTCAAGGAAGGGGCACTTTTCCCCAGCTTGCACCAGAGAGGAAGTTGTGAACATGTAATAATTAATACACGTCAAGCACTTAGACAAGTGCCGAGCACATAATTACTGTCCAGTGAATGTTAATTCTTGTCACTGAAACTCATGAGGATTTGGCTTTTATTCTCAGTACAATGGGAAGATGAGAACTGATGCATTCACAATTAAAATGGTCACTCCCGCTACTGTATTGAGAATAGACTGAATTGGGCAAGATTAGAGTCGACTGCAAAGATTGAGGCAAATGGTAATGGCGGCTGAAAGGTGAGTGACAGCAGCCACCCTCCTTTTAATAAGTTCCTACTCTGCTTCATAGTCAAAGCTGCTTTCTGCTGCTTCCAAACTAAACGTAGGAAGAGATGGGGCAGCAATGACCAGATCACACAGGGCCTTAAACGTCATTCTAAGGAGGCTGGCCTTTGGCAGGAAGGTGATGACAGAGACTTTGGAAGGTTTTGAACAGATCAACGATACAATCAAACTTGCATTTTTCCAAAGACCTCACTGGTGCTATGTGGAAACTAAATTAGAAAGGAGAGATTTAAACAGACTCAGGAATGAGTGTCACCAGGCCGGAGGCTGGAGAGAGGATGTTCTGATGGTGATGTTGAGGTCTTGGAAATAATGACTAAGGCTATTTCTGCTCCTCTCGGGGGTGGGTTGTTGTCGTTGTTAGCTGGCATTGAGTCGGCCCCCGACTCATGGTGACCCCATGCACAATGGAACAAAATGCTGCCTAGTCCTGCACCATCCACATGATTGGTTGTGAATTGGACCATTATGATCCCCAGGGTTTTCATTGGCTGATTTTTGGAAGTAGACTGCAAGGCCATTCTTTCTAATCTGTCTTAGTCTGGACGCTCCACTGAAAACTTTTCATCATCATGGCAACATGCAAGCCTCCACCGACAGATGCTTGGTGGTTGGACACGCTGTACGTTGGCCAGGAATCAAAGTGGGTCTACTTCACAGAAGGTGAGAATTCTACCACTGAACCACCAGTGTCCCCTGTCGGTGGTGGGTAGGGATTTCTAACAGATATTTCATATTCCAGGGTTGCAATGGGCTGAGTCTACTAGAACCTGAGAAATATCATCAATGATTGATTAGTTTTAAGCCAATGTCAGAAGAATTCTATGAGGCAAAAATGGCAGGCCTCCATCAAAGCCACTGGAAATAATTTCAGACTCCAGCCTCTAGGCCAGAGGTTATGACAAGACAGCGTATAGACCCAAAGTGCCACAGAAGTGCTTTATTTGACCCTCTCACTATTTAAAAACTAGTTGCTACAGAGATTTCACTTTCAAATCTGAATTTTATATACAAAAGTCCGGCCGTGAAGGCTGGGTCCCATCCCCACTGGCAGTCATAAGTTGGAAGCAGGAAATAACTCTCCTATTTGGACATTGTCTGATCTCCAGTTTGTCATAGTCCCCTCTGGCCCATCTACCAATTTCTATTACCTGCCCAGCCCCTGTAGACATTTGTGTTCGTGACCCCTGTGAAAGCTGTCTAAAGAGTCTAGCTAGAGAAGAAAATTGAAGCTGTGTTGAAGCTCTATGCTTACCTGTAAAAGAATGGGGCTGGGGTAAGTTGCCTGCCTGTTCGCCTCACAATACGTGCCTAGCCCCCAAAGACCCCCATGCTTTGCATCTAGTAGCGTACTGGCGAAGGTCTCCAGCGCTGCTTCCCCGGCAGCCCTGCTCCCTCTGTCTACTCTATGCGCCACTTATACCCAGCTCCCAGGCCCTCAGAATAATTGGGTCTGAGCAAGCATTCCCTCTATAAATATTAATTTGGATATGCTTGGAATACTCTGCTTCTTTTAGATGAATTGTTAACTAGCTTTCTAATCTGCAGCTTCTTGACAAGCAAAGCAAGATCTCCTCTCTGTTGGCTTTGTTTTCCTTTTATTGGGGGTGGGGGAAGTGGACTTAGCTGGGAGTTGCAAATGTTTCTGTTAGGAGAGATGAGCTATGTATGGTCTGGCCTCCAGAAGCTGCAAGCACAATAGGCTCCTTCTGAGTTATCTCAATAGTACCTCTCTTGTCGGGAAACCAGTATTGGTTAAGAGCATAGGCTTTAGCAACTGTCAGATTGTTATTAGAATCTCAGATCTGCCACTAAGTAGTGGTGTGAACTTGGGCAAGTTACTTAACCTCTCTGAGGCTCAATTTTCTCATCTGTAAAATGAGAAGGTAATACGTGGCTTCCAGGCTGTAATGGGGGCTCCTGGGTGTTGCAAACAGTTAAGCGCTCAGCTACTAAGTGAAAGGTTGGAGGTTTGCATTCACCAAGAGGTGCCTTGAAAGAAAGTCCTGGTGATCTACTTCTGAAAGATTACAGCCATTGAAAACTTCATGGAGCACAGTTCTACTCTGACACACATGGGGTTGCCATGAGTTGGAATGGACTCAATGGCACCTGGTTTGTTTTTGTCTGGTTTTGGGCCTGTGATGAGGACTAAATTAGGCAGCACATGTTTTAGGCAGTGCACAACTAGTTCTCAGAAAAAGGGAAATATTAACCGAGGAGAGAGGGTTTTAGATCACCTTCAGAGAAGCTGACGCATTTAGGTAGTTCTGGCCACGTGTACAAATAGAAGGTGGCAGTTGAGAAGTTTTCCTGGATCCTAGTTAGGGCTAGAAGTGGTCCTACCAAACTATTGTCCCATCTAAGTCACAATTGTATCTTGAGGCAGCAAATGCCCTCATCCACCCTTGTGTTCACTTAATCAACTCTTGCTGAGCACCTACTGTGTGTCTTGCATGGTGACCAATGCTCTGCATGCAGCAGGAAACGTGCTCAGTGGATGGGGCTGACAATGGGAAGGCGTTTCTTGCTGGGAGCCAATGAGGTCTAATGGTTAAAGATTTTGGACTAGACAGACTAGTGGGCCCATCATTACCTGGCTGTGTGACATTGGACTAATGACCTCAGCTCTCCAAGGTCCACTTTGCCCGTCTACAGCATGATAACAGATAACAGCCACAACTCCCCGCTGGAGTTGGGGATCATAGTTTCTGCCTTCCTCACCTGCCAGGACTTATTCTTTGAGGATCAAATTCAATGAACTAGTGAATGTGAACCTGCTTCCTATTTGGCAAGTTGCAATATGAATGTGTCGTGTTCCTTTTCTGACAGGTAATTCACCAGATCCAGCTTTCTGAGAATTAACACCAAGCTCACATCATTGTCATGGGCAGCCCCTCCTGGGACTCACCTGCTAGCCAGTGTTCAGTCCACTGTCTGCCCCCACCACCAGTCAGCCTGACTTCCTGGGGAGAGGGGAGACAAGGAAGGTGGTTTGGACCACCAAGCTCCCTTTCTAAGTGATTCACGCCTGTGTGTCTTCCAGAAAGGGAGAGAACTGGAACCCTGGCAACCCTCCAGAAACCCAGAAGGACATCCCAGTCTACCCAGAGTGGCTTTTCACTTCTCAATGGAATTCTGGGTCCTGCCACAACACTGCCTTCCTACATAAGACTTCAAATCCAATTCTGGCTTTGGCGTGCTAACCTTTCTGGAGAAAGTTCTAGACTGAATGTTCCTGGCATTAATAGCATGAAGTTTATATGCATAGGCTGTGAAGCCAGGCTGCTGGGTTCCATATCAGCTCTGCCATGTCCTTGGCTGTGTGACCTTTGGCATATTACTTAACCTTTCTGGGCCTCAGTTTCTTCCTTTGCAAAATGGAGATACTAATAGTACCTAGCTAATAAGTTTGTTGTAAGAAACAAGAAAGTTAAAGCTGTTGGCATGGTGCCTGATACATGGTAAGCACTCAGTTAGTCCTAGATATTGTTATTTAGAAGTCCTCATTCCTGGTGCTCCATGGTGCCAACAGCTGGGAATGGGCTAGTGCTAAGCATGAGGTTAAAGGAAATAGTGTATGTAAAGTAACTGGTGGTAAAAGGGGCTCAGTATTATCATTAGTGGGGACATTGGTGGTTCAGTGGTAGAATTCTCGACTTCCATGCAGTAGACCTGGGTTCAATTCCCTGCCAATGCACCTCATGCACAGCTACCACCCATTTGTCAATGGGGGCTTGTGCGTCGCTATGATGTTGAACAGGTTTCATCAGAGCTTCCAGACTAAGATGGACTAGGAAGAAAGGCCTGACAATCTACTGCCCAGAAAATTGGCCAAAGAAAACCTTACAGATCACAAGAGTCTCATCATTCTGTTGTGCACGGTATTGTCATGAGTCAGGGACTGACTTGACCGCAGTGAACAACAATAAGTATTTTCATCTTTGCTATTTAGCATTACAATTATTATTTCTAATGGATCCAAGACAAGCCTGGTGCCAAATTTGGGTGGAGGTAGCCTCCGGTTCTCACCTATAGGGCTCTGAGCCCTGGTAAGACTGTGCCCCAGACAACTCAGGGGGAAGGTCTTAAAGAGAGAAAGCTGGCTTGGCCCAGGAGGTCTTGTTTCCATTTGTCCTTTGTTCCAGAAGCAGTTTCCATAAAGAGCTGATCATTGTTTCCATTGAGGAATCCTGCCTCTTCTCTGGCTTGGGCCCAGACTGAGCCATTGCAAAGACAGCTCACACCAAGCAGAGCAAACTGGACAGTACCATCTGCCCCCAGGGGTGTGATTAGTGACTATCCTTAAGGCAATTGGGGAAAACCCAGGCAGAACAGCCCCATAGGCAATGACACTGCTCTTGGCTGGGCTGCTCCTGCAATCTCCTCCTGCTTGGTGAGGTCAGACAGGCTTCTTTTCCAGTTGCTCAGGGCAATTTGGCTGCCTGTGCTAAAAGAGTCTCCAAGGTAGGTTTTCAGGGTAAAGAAAGTAGCAAAGTGGCTTTCTCTGTAAGGGGAATTGACCTGAGAATAGAGTGTTTGCCACCCTCCTCATCTCATTAGCCTTTGTGCTACAAGAGGGCAAGACCCAAAGCTGTTTAGTTGACTTCTGCATCCACAGTGCTCAGCACATAGCAGGTGATAGGAAATGTTACTTAATGAATGAATGAGTGAATACGTGAATACATGAATGAATGAATAATTTCCTCTACATCTGCTATCTGCAGCACCTTCTCAATTGTTGTCTCTTGATGTCCACAGATAGTCACAGCCTACCTCCCAGACCCTTCTCCCAAAGAGAAAGGGAGAATTTTAACAGCCCCGGTTCCTCCTTGGTGCCTCCATCAATGGGCTCAGTATCAAGTCTCCTCTCCATTGGCTGACCCCACCCCTGGCTCCTCAGAACTAACTGGATCTGAGCGTCTCAACTCCCACTCCCTGGCAGCCTCGTCCTCCTGAATTTCCGTTCTGAACACAGGCGCATTAATCAGGGAAATTAACTCCAGTTGCTGTAACAATCCTCATATCTCACCAGCTTAGCACAATGGCCTGTTTCTTACTCATGTCACAATCCAATCAGGTATTGATTGACCTAGCACTCCTATAGGCAGTGATTTAGCAATCCACTTTCCTTCCATCCTGAGGCTCTGCCTTTCACGTAGGGTATTGCGGTTCTAAGTTGGATGCTTATGCTCTGAATCGAAAGTGTGAAACAAGGGTCTCCTGAGAGTTTAGGGGCCAGGCCTCCAGGTGGCGTACATCTCACCCACCCCACATTCCACTGATCAGAATCTTGGCTTAAACACAAGAGAGGCTAGGGAATATGGTCTCCCTGTGTTGCCAGGTCAAGGAAATGGCATTGGCAGGCATCTAGCCATTCTCGTCACACAGGTCTCCCTTGCTTCCCCCCATCTCATGGCCTGGTCCACAAGACAGAACTTCTGCTCTTCTTCCCATTCCAGTGAGCAGTTTTGCCCCAGGCCTTTGTGAGATGGAGGCCATGCCATGTTCCTACAGGCTCCCCTCATCCGGGGCTGCAGCTTAGCCCCCTCAATGTCAGACAAGTGACTGAGTGTCTTCTCCCCAAGTGCCATGGTTCTGAAGTTCTTATTAATGTGCCTCACCTACCTAATGAGACACATGACTCTTTCCTTCAACCTAGACCTCAGTGTCCACCATTTACCTGTAAAATGGCAGGAGATGGCCAAGATCCCTGGGTAACCCATTGTGCCCACCCAGTTATTGAGCTCTCCAGTTTGTGACACCATTCACCTAAATTGCTCAAGCCGGAAACCCAAGAGTAATGCTTGACTCCTCTCCTTCTCTATACTTGCTGTTGTTGTTAGTTGCTGTTGAGTTGATTCCGACTCATGGCGGCCCCATGTGTTCAAAGTAGAACTGCTCCATGGGATTTTCAAGGCTGTGTCCTTTCCAAAGTAGGTCTCCAGGCCTGTCGTCTGAGGCGCCTCTGGGTGAGTTCGAACCATCAAACTTTCTGCTAGTAGTTGAGTGCTTAACCATTTGCACCACCCAGGCATTCCTTTTCTCTGTCACACCTCACACCAAATCCATCATCAGGTCCTATTAGATCTTTGGACTCCCTCCAAGCATATCCCCGCTAAACTATTTCTGTTAGTTTTATTATTTAGGTATAGTTTACACATAAAATTGTGTTCAAATCTTACGTATTTGACTCCATTCATTTTTACATATGAATGCACCTGTGCCACCGTCCACAAGGTATACATTTCTAGCACACCAGTAGGTTCATTTGTGTTCTGCTCCAGTGAATATTCTTCCAAACGTAGCCACTATTTCTGACCTCTATCATCCATTCTCGACTTGCACATTGATCGATTCATACGGTAGGTATTCTTTTGCATCTGGCTTCTTTAGCTTGATACTACCTATGTGACTTTCATACACGTTGCTGTGTGTTTCAGTAGCTTGCTTACTCATCCGTTCTCCTGTTGATTGTTGATTGACATTTGGTTTGCCCGTTTGGGCTACCATGAATAAAGCTGCTATGAGTTCATACACATTTCTTTGGTGAACGTCAGCACTCATTTCTGTGGCGCATATTCCTAGCAGTGGATTTGCTGGCTCATAGGATAACGTATGCTTACCTTTACTAGATACTGTCAGGCAGTTTTCAAAAATGGTTATATAGTTTATACTCCCACCAGCGTATATGCGAGGCCCAGTTGCTCTGCCTCTTTGCCATTGCTTGGTATTGCTAGTCCTTCAAATTTTAGCTATTCCGGTGGGTGTAGAGACAACTGCTTTTGTTTCCTCTACTGCTGCCACCTTACCCCAAGGCACCATTATCTATTGCCTAGGAAGTTTCAATGGCCTCTTAATTGGTCTCTGCTTCTGCTCTGACCAAGCCCCCTTCTATCTTTTATCCACCCAGTCTCGAGAATGTATCACTTCCCTACTAAAACTCTTCAGTGGCTCCTGGTTGTACTTAGAATCAAATCTATGCTCTTCTGGTGGCCTACTGGCTTCCATATCTCCTTTCTCATCCCTCAGGTTTCAGTCCAAATATCCCCTCCTCAGTGGACCTTTTCTGACTGCCCTAATCTAATAATGTCTCTAGCTGTTCACTGTCTATCTGTCTCATCATTGTATTTTCTCCCTATCTCTTATCACTACCTGCATTATCTAATTCATTGGCTCACCTGTGAGCTGTCTTTTCCCATTTAACTGTAAGCTCCATGAGAGCAGGGACCTGGTGCATCTTGTTTCCTGCTGTGCCCTAACACCTAGCCCTGTGTCTGGCATATTGTAAATGCTCCATAACTGTTTGTTGAACGTACCTGCCTCACCCTGGAGGTTGGGTCTTGTGCTGTCCCAGTGCAGCTTGTAGCTTTCTCTACCGGGTTGTCCCTAAGTCACTGCATTTCTCAAGGAAGTCCCAAGTTGCTGTTGAGTTGATTCTGACCCATGACAACCCCATATGTGTTAGAGTAGAACTGTGCTCTGTAGGGTTTTCAATGGCTGGTTTTTAGGAAGTAGATCATCAGAACTTTCTTCATAGGTGCCTCTGCGTGGACTCAAACTGCCAACCTTTGGGTTAACTGCCATGTGTGTTAACTGTTTGCACCACCCAGGGACTTAGTACTTAAAAGCATAAGAATCAGATGTTTGATTCTCCAGCCTGGTTGGTCTGATTGGAATTCAACTCTGCAGAAGATTCTGGCCAAGAACAGACCAAATCCACAACTGAACAGCCCAGCAACCCTCACTCAGAGTCCTACACTTCGGTTTCACCCTATTGCTCTTGTTCCAGAAGCCTGTTTTTTGCCAGCGCCTCCTGGAAACATTCACTGCCTTCTCAGTATAATTTCTCCCCTTTCCTGAAGACACCTTCCCTCCACAGCTTCTATAAAATCTGCCTTCCAGGGAACTCTGGGAGAGTAGAGATTTACTCTTCCCTTCCAGAGTCACCCGTGAGGGCAAGAAAGGTATTGTTATTATTTTCTCCATTTCTCACTTGGACAACCTGGGGCATGATCTAATGGAAGCCCTCTCCCAAGGTCCCCCTCTCTGCCCCTCTTTCCCAGGAAAACCTGGAGGCCTTTGCCATCTCACCATGGAACAGAGATGGGCTGCGGAGAATCCATCTACCTCTCCGAGACTGCGTTCAAGAGAAAGCAGAAACAGAGAGCTGCTTTTAGTGGTTTTAAAAAAAATGACGTCGTTTCCTAAGCAATTTCTAGCCGTGGAGGACCGACATACCATAAAATGGGCCGGATAATCACAGCGTGAGGGGATTAAAACCTCGGTGGGAGAGCGGGGATGCTGTGGGCAGGTGGGGTGGGTCAGAGCCGTGTCAGCCTCTCTGTCAGGTGCAGCCTCTGTCTCTTCAACTCTGTGTATTTGACTGTCTCTCTCTGTCTCCGTTTCTCCTTTCCTGTCTTTTTACCTTTCTCTCTCCCTTCTCTCTCGCCAACCCCTAAGCGCATATAAACCTGTACTCTAAAATGACAGAAATATCATCTCCATCACTCCCTTAAGCGCACATGCATCCCTGAAATGACAGCCCTCAGAGCTACCTCTCAAAATCTCTCTTGTTCACACACACACGTACACACGCACACGTGCACACATGGGAGTAAAAACACAAATATACACAAATGCACACATCACCGGTGCACACCAACACAAATGCACACAAACACACCCACACACATGCACATGTACTCATACACCCCACTGTGCCCAGTAGTGAAACAACTGGTGCTCTATCATTTATTCATTTCTTTTGTGTTTCTCCCTCAAACGTGTAGAGAACCGTCAGCACTCCAGACTCCCTCCATTCCTCTTCATGGTCTAACACATACCCAAATGTTACTCTGAAATGACCAAAGTTAGAATTCTCTTGCTGAATGTCTTGATTTCTCTCTGTTTCTTGATACAGATATACATATATCCACACTCGTTCCTATTTTTGTTTTCTTCCTTCTTGCAAACACATTCACACTCCTGGGAAATGACAGCACTTACAGCCCTGCCCTACTTTGCTGCAGAGTGGAACTTCAATGCATTCTTTCCTCAGGGTGGCTGTCCCCTTGGTGGGCAGCTCTGCATTCCATCAGCCTCTTTGCAAGTTGTCACCATGGTGGATGGCAGTGACAGATGGCTCTGGCTTTTTTCCTTGACCATCTTTCCCTTAATAGGGAAGAGTGCACACCAGCATAGCAGCATGGATTCTAGTTCCGCTCCTCCCCCCAGGCTGGGGCTTTCCTCTAAGGACTTGATTCTCTTCATCTGCAACTTGGGGATGGCACAGGATTTGTTCCTCATATACACCGGTGGCCTGTGTTTATAATATTTCACTCACTATTGATGGATAAATCTTAAATTGTCAATGAGTTCCTTACAGAAAATCACTAAATATCTCCTTGGGTTCAAGCAGCCAGAAATCAAGGACACAGGGCACAAAATGTTCATGCTGTCATCCGTCCATCCAACCATCCATCATCCATCCATCCATCCATCCATCCACCCGCTTCTTTCCATCCCACTTCCACCTCTCTAGCCCAAGCCAACATCATCTCCATCCTACTCTACTTCAGTTGCCTTCCAACTGATCCCTGTGCTTCCTCTCTTGCCTGCCCACCCTGCAGTCTGTTCTCCATCCAGAAGGCAGGGTGGTATTTTAAAAATATAAATCAAATCACATCACTCTGTTGGCTAAAACTCTCAATGACTTCCCATAGTTCTCAGGATACAATCCAAACGAGTTGTTTAACTCAGTGTTAAACACTGTGTGTTATGGATTAAATTTTATCCCCCCAAAATATGCTTTGGAATCCTAACCCCTATACCTGTGGATGTAATCCTGTTTGGAAATAAGGTTTTCTTTGTTATGTTAATTCGATTATACCCAGGTATGGTAGGTTCTATATCTAACCACCTCTGAGTTATATAGAGAGCAGACTAGACGCAGAGGCATGCAAACACAGAAGAAGGCAGACACCATACGAGGTTCTCCAAGGAATGTCTGGGGCTACCAACAAAGAAAGAATTGACACAGAGTCCACCGACCATGATGTGGACTTTTAGACTCTAGAACTGTGAGAAAGTAAATTTCTGTTCTTTAAAGCTACCCACTTATGATATTTCTGTTACTGTAGCACTACGTCACTAAGACGCCCTGGGTTATGAGTGGTCTGTCCTATATCACCCTCTCTGATTCTGCTTAGACTTCAATCCCTCTGTACCACTATATTTTAGCCAAGTGGGCATTCTCTCAGGTCGTTTAACACACCAAGCCCTTTCTTGCCAAAGGCATTTCCATTGCCACTTAGATTTCTGCTTCCCAATAGCAATATAGCCTTGCTGGACATCTACAAATGCTGATGCCTGACTAATCAGGCCAGAGTTGACCTCAGTCTCCAGGATGCCCTCTTGGGCCATGTCACAGCCGGGTGACATTCTCAATTCTGAGCTTGCACAAATCCTCACTGCTTTCTCCTCCCATAGGCCCAAGTTGACAAACTTTCATCAGACATAATTTGTTCATATTATGACATGGCCTGATTTAAATTCAAGCCACACTAATTACTTTTGGAGTCAGATCACAATGCACCAGGTCTATCTGTAAGAGAAGATGTTAGGCAAAACTTCCCACTATAAATAACGATTTGGTTCTGTAACTTTTCTCCAAGGACAGCAGTGGGATCTTCTACACACAGGGCATCTGGCTTCTCTTCTAGGAATAGATTTGGCTTCAACCTGGCCAAACCCAGGGGCTTGGAGTTGGTGTCCTCAGAATATGTCTTCTCCCAATTGCCGATTTCAAAATTCCATTGCAAATCCTCAGCTGCGTTGAGCCTTTCATATCATTGCCTCACATGTAACAAGTGTTCTCAGCTCTTCCTAATCTTATTAAACTGCCGTTCCTACAAAGTAACTGGATGATTTTCAGTTCATGCACGTTGGGATTTAGTGCAGCACGTATGCTGCTGAGCTGATATACACTTCTGAATCATGAACAGCTGGATACACCCCATCTCCCTCATCCTTTCCCTGCCTTAGCCAAGGGCTTCCTTGTCCAGGTTCCCAATGGCTGAGATCTCTCTGAGGGCTAAGGGCTAAGGGGACACTCTCCCTCTCTGACACTCGGAAATGAGGCAAACAAGAAGGTAAGAGGTAGCTGATGGAGGCCAAGGGGATGAGTTCTCTCCTAGAAAGCACTGTGTGGTATAAAGAAAAGCAGACTGGGACTGGGAGTTAGGAAGCCTGAGTTCTACTTGTAGCTTTGCCCCTTCCTCTTGGGTGATGTTAGCCTAGTCAGTTTCTTTCTCTGAGCCTCAGTTTCCTCACTTATGGAATGAAAGTTGAACCAGCAATTCTCAGTCTCTCGTGCTCAGATAGAGAGCAAGTTGTCTAAGCTATGGCCTGCAGGTTGCCCAAACCACAGACTACGACAAGTCTGTCAGATCAGCCAAATAGTCTAATTCTCTAGCCTGATACGTATGTATGTAAGAGGGCACTGGTGGGTCAGAGGTAGAATTCTCACATTTTGTGCAGTAGACCGGAGTTTGATTCCTAGCCAATGCACCTCATGCACAGCCACCACCCATTTGTCAGTGGAAGCTTGCATGTTGCTATGATGCTGAACAGGTTTCAGGGGAGCTTCCAGACCAAGATGGACTAAGAAGAAAGTACTGGCTTTCTACTTCCAAAAATGAACCACTAACAACCCTGTGGATTACAATGATCTGATCTGCAACTGACCATGGGGATGTATGAAGCATAAACTCTTGAGCCAAATTTCCTGGGTTTAAATCCCAGCTCTGATGCTCACTAGCTGCGTAACAACAGGCAAAGTTATTTAACCTCATTGCACCTATTATGTGTTGAATTGTGTCTCCCAGAAAAATGTGTTGAGCTCCTAACTCCCAGTACCTGTGAATGTGACCTTATTTTGAAATGGAATCTTTGCAGATGTAATTAATTAACTTAAGGTTGTACAGGAGTAGGGTGGATCCTAATCCAATGTGACTGGTGGGTGTCCTTATTAGAAAAGGAGAGAGACACACAGAGAAAGATGGTCATCTGAAGATGGAGGCAGACTGAACTTATAGTGCCACAAGCCAAGGAACACCTGGGGCTACAAGAAGCTGGAAAAGATGAGGAAGTTTCTTCCCCTATAGCCTGCAGAGAGAGTGGACATCCTGAATTCAGACTTCCAGCTTTCAGAAAGAATCCCTGGGTGGTGCAAACTGTTAAGTGCTCAACTACTAACTGAACAGTTGGTGGTTCGAATTCACCCAGAGGAGACTCAGAAGACAGGCCTGGGGATCTGCTTCTGAAAGTTCACAGCTTTGAAAACCCTGTGGGGCAGTTCTACTCTGCACACACTGGTTGCCATGAGTCAGAATTGACTTGATGGCAACTAATAACAATAAAAACAACAGCCTCCAGAGCTGTGAGGGAATAATTTTCCATTGGTTTAAGCCACCAAGTTGGGGTACTTTGTTACAGCAGCTCTAGGAAACGAACACAGTGCCTCAGTTCTCTTGTTTGAAAAAGAAGGATGGTAATAGAATCTTCCTCATAGGTTTATGAGTATTTAATGTGTTAATATTTGGAAATACTTAGACTTGACCTGGTTAATTATAAAATGCGTTAAGAGCATTAGTAAAATAAATCCCTCTAGCTTTTCTTTCAGAGCCCTAGTGGCATAGTGGTTAAGAGCTCAACTTCTAAACAAAAGGTCAGCAGTTCAAATCCAACAGCCGCTCCTTAGAAACCCTATGGGGCAGTTCTACTCTATCCTGTAGGGTTGCTATGAGTCAGAATTGACTTGATGGCAAGAGGTTTGGTATTTTGGTGTCTTTTCTTTCAATATGTCTAAAACCATGTAGCTCATCTCTTTCTACAAATATTTTTTTTTCTGTGTTTCCTACTTTCATGAATGACAACATTTTTGCCGCAGTCTCCAAGCTCAAGTTTCAGACTCAAATGGACCCCTGCCAAGCATCTGCCAGCCCTCTCCTGATGTGGCTTTGATGGAACAAAGTTGTGGACACCAAGTTCTCAATTGACACCCTCAAGATTCCCCACTCTGACCTCTATAATGCAGTCAATTTTCTTCACCATCCACAGGCTGAAAACACTTACTAGCTCCTTATCAACAGCTCTTCAATTTAGCATTTTATATCCATTATTGTCTAGCTACCTTTTCCATCTCCTGTGCCACACCTCTATCAGAGGTTCCCAAATTCCTAGTCTTCCTGAACTACATAATTTCTCCTTTTCCCATCCAGGACCTTTGCTTGCACCACCATTTATATCTGGATGCATTCATTTCTCTTCCCCATCCTTTTGTCTCTCTATCTGACCAAAAGACTCCCTTCCTTCAACGTCAGCACCATGGCACTTCTGATATGAAGATTTGCCGTCTATCAGCAGTGGTTTCCTCCCTCCTCTGAGCCTCCAGGTGAGATGTTTGTCGCACATTCAATGAGGATCACTTTCTGCCTTTTCACTCTAATTTTCAGGGCAATCACAGAGGTTGTTATGGATTGAATTGTGTCCCCCCCAAATGTGTGTAAACTTAGCTAGGCCATGATTCCCAGGATTGTGTGGTTGTCTACCATTTTGTGATCTGATGTAGTTTTCTTATGTATTGTAAATCCTAACCTCTATGATGTTAATGAGGCAGGATTAGAGGCAGTTATGTCAGTGAGGCAAGACTCCATCTACAGGATTAGGTTGTATCATTAGTCAATCTCTTCTGAGATATAAAAGAGAGAAATGAGCAAAGAGGAGAGGGACTTCATGCCACCAAGAAACAAGCACTGGGAGCGGAGCACGTCCTTTGGACCCAGGGTCCCTGTGCTGAGAAGGTCCTAGACCAGGGGAGGATTGATGACAAGGACTTTCCCCAGAACCAACAGAGAGAGAAAGCCTTCCCCTGGAGCTGGTGTCCTATATTCGGACTTTTAGCCTCCTAGACTGTGAGAGAATAAATTTCTGTCTGTTAAAGCCATCCACTTGTGGTATTTCTGTTATTGCAGCATTAGATAACTAAGGCAGAGGTTAACAGTAAAGATTCTGAAATTAGATAATCCTAACTTTGTCCTCTGATTCTTTCATTTCCAAAACCTGTTGTCATCGAACTGATTCTGACTCATAACAACCCAATAGGACAGAGTAGAACAGCCCCATAGAGTTTCCAAGGCTGTAATCTTTACGGAAGTGACTTCCACATCTTTCTCACACACCTCGGCTGGTGGGTTCGAACTGCTGACCTTTCAGTTAACCTCTGCACCACCAGGGCTCCTTTTCTTCTACTAACTAGGGTTGAAACCATGAATAAGTTTCAGCTTCAAGCCTCAGCTGTTCTCATCTACACCATGGAAATAGTAGCAGTTACCTCTCAGGACCTTCTAACTAGTCCCCTGCTTCTACCCTTGCCCCCTACAGTCCATTCCCTACACTGCAGCCTTAGTGATTGTTTCAAAATGTAAATTAGACTTCACTCCCCTGCTTTGAAATCCTCCAGTAAATTTCCATCACCTTTAGATAAAATACAAAACTCTTCCTTTGAGTTGTAAGATTTCTCTGATCTCATTTCCCACCATTCTCTCTCTCACTCACGTCTTGGTTTTCCTAGTACACTCCAAGCGTGCCTCAAAACCTTTTCACCTGCTGTGCCCTCAACCTGGAAGGCTCTTACAGATACCTCCATGACTCACTCTTCTACTTCATTCACTCATTGGAGAGGCTTTCCCAGACTTACCCGCCATAAAACCACACTCCCATCCCTCTCCAGACACTCCTGTCCCTCTCCACTTGCATTATAAGTTATCGCCTCTGGATATAGCCTATATTTCTGTGTTCGTTTATTGTTTGTTTGTCTCCTCCTCACCACCAACCCCAGCTGGTATATAACCCCCATGAGGGTAGGGGCTATTGTGATGCTCGCTATCTTACTTCAGGCACCGAAAACAAAAAGTCCTTGGCCCATACTAGGCACTTGATCAATAATTATTAAATGAATGACCAAGGCTGTTGTGAGGCTTTGATTGGATCTTATTTATTTTTTTACATGTTGCTGTAAAAAAAATTCGCATAGCATGCTTACAAAGATACCTCGTGAGGGGTGAGAATCCGTTTGCAAACAAACATAGAAAACCAAACAAAACTATTGTTGTCAAGTCAATTCCGACTCAGCGACTCTATAGGACAGGGTAGAGCTGCCCCATACTGTTTTCAAGGAGCGCCTGGTGGAGTTGAACTACCAGGCGCTCATTACTTGTGTAAAGATATGGTAATGTTGTTGTTGTTGCTGGTTGCCCTTGAGTAGATTCTGACTCATGGCTGCCCCATATGTTACAGAATAGAACTTCATAGAACTGCTCCGTAGGGTTTTCTTGGCTGTAATCTTTTTTTTTTTTTTTTTTTGTATTTTAGATGAGGGTTTACAGAGCAAATTAGTTTCTCATTAAGCAATTAATACACACATTGTTTTGTGACATTGGTTGTCCACCCCCACAACATGTCAGCACTCCCTCCTTCTCGACCCTGGGCTCCCCATTTCCAGCTTTCCTGTCCCCTCTTGCCCTCTTGTTCTTGCCCCTGGGTAGGGCTGCCCATTTAGTGTCCTTTTGTTTTATGGGCCTGCCTAATCTTTGGCTGAAGGGTGAACTTCAGGGGTGACTTCAGTACCTAGTTAAAAGGGAGTCCAGAGGTCATACTCTTGGGGTTTCTCCAGTCTCTGTCAGACCAGTAAAAACTGGACCTCTTTTTTGTAAAGTGGTAAGCACAGTGCTAGGTGCAAACGTGCGAAGTGAGAGTTCAATATGAGATACCATTGTCATCTCATTCCTATTGCTTGAGCATACATCTGTCTTCCCCCGGAATGTGAGCTCTGCAAGGGCAGCGGCTATGTCTTATTCATCTCTGAATCCCCCACAGAACCTAGCACAGAGCAGAAGCCAACCCATGCATGCTAATGTCAAAGACCTCCACAGGCATCAGAGGGCAAAATGGAAAAAAAGAAAAGAACCAAAGCAGCCCCTTGCCCTGGTGTGCCGCACTTGACGGATCAGGGATATTTCATCACCCTGTTATCTCTGGCAGTGACAGCAATGACATGGAGCCCTGGGAAAGTGGAGAAGGGAGAGCAGCAGGGACTGTGCGCTGGGTCTAGGTCATCCCTTTTGGGGCTCCATGCTGTCCAGGAGGAGCAAACTCAGGATGACTGGCTCCTCGTCCCCGCCTGCCTCCTCTCCAGGTCCCCTTTCCAGGAGTTCTCCCTCTCACTCCTGGCACTCAGCTTTCCTGCTGTTCCAGGAGGTGCCAGAGACACAGAATCCTTCCTACTTAAGCATTAGTCACTCTCCGGGAGAGAGCAGTGACAAGATCCCATCTCTGCGGTTCCAGAGGAATCCAGCACCTGGAGAGGCATGTATATTTTCTCCCAACTCTTTGTCGTGCTGTGAATGTTATTAAAATGCCTTATTTATCAGAGTGAAAAAAAAAAAAAAAAAAAACCAGCTTAAGCCAAACAATATATAGGATTTAAAATACAGGCTGTGAATTTAATTTCCACTGGAGCAGTGGTAAACAAGAAAAGGGAAGTAATTTACGATTCTCTGGAGGGAACACAGACAGCAAGCCAGACACTCAGAGGTGGTTCTTTCCTCCCCTCCTGCCCCTGCTCAGATCCTCCTCCCCAGGCTCCTGTGTGCTTCCGATTGTCCTTGGAGAACTGTTGTCCTCACACATGGTGGTGGAGACCCCAGCTGCTGGTGGAGGTGGGGTGTGTAGGGGTGAGGGAGGAGATAATCCTGCCAGCATCAAACATCTACAACATCCCCAGGTGTGTTTACCTGGAGAGAGAACCTCAGATAGTAGGCATATGAATGGGTAGTGGTTTAAAAGAAAAGGTAAGAAGTGTTCACCCCTAAAATTTGGCAGCCATGAACTTGTAGTGAGCAGGACTCAGCATTATGATACCAGCTGATCCAGTGGCATCACTAGGGTTGGTGTCACCCAGTGCAGTAACTCATGGTGTCACCGCCTCCCGCCC
The DNA here is from genome assembly GCF_000243295.1 of Trichechus manatus latirostris. NCBI lineage: Eukaryota > Metazoa > Chordata > Mammalia > Sirenia > Trichechidae > Trichechus > Trichechus manatus. Next base: position 86,657 of record NW_004444106.1, on the reverse strand, counting down.
TCCATGGACCTCCTCCTGTACCAGGCCTTACAGAATCCTTACTAATGTTTATTATCAATTTTAATCATAGAATAATATGTGATAAATATAGCTGTAATTGCTTAAATGTAGTATTTCTTAGATTATATGAATACTAACAACAAAATTATTCTGTAGAATCTTTCCTCATTGAATTATAACATTATTAGTTACAATATTATTAGTTTTGATTTTTCTCCTTCTTTTCCCTTAATTACTACTTTATTCTCAAAAAAGTTATTGAAATAGGTTCACAAATACTAATTACCACACTATTGTAGCTAAAACACCAGAAAATTTGACAAAAGCAGCAACTAGGAAAACATCAGCAGCAACGAAAACAACAGCGCGTGCTTGTAGCATGTGCAGACGAAACCACGTGATTCCAAGCATCATTGTAATTGGGTAATAATGACAGCTCTGACTGGAGCACATCAGAAGGTTCAAAAAGTAAATTAGCATAGAGTTTTATCCTTGTAGGTATACTAATACACATAAGCTGGGCTTACGAAAAAAATCTTTGTTGTTATAACTAACTATAGGGATATTTTGTAAAAAAAAAACAATGCATTTCTGCTGAAACATTGCATAAAAATTTTGTAGACAGTTATTTTGGTGTCACCCCCTCTGACAGTGTCACCTGATATGGCTTGCACCCTCTACACCCCCCCCAGTGACGCCACTGAGATGATCTTTGTGATTATTTACTGTTTATCATGTGTCAGGCTTTGTCCCGGGTGACAGAGCCAAGACAGGAATGCAGGAATGGTGGAGGAGAGCGTGTGGATTCTCCATGCTATAAACGTCACCTTACATTTGAGCGGTTGCTTTGTAATTTCGTATAATTCTAATAAGAATGATAACAGTAGCTAATGTTTATTGACACTCACCAGGTGCTCTGCACTGAGCTCATACCATGTGTTGCCTTGTTTACTCCTCATAACAACCCGGGGGGCAAGTTCTACTATTATCCCCGTATTTCAGATGCAGAGACTGAGGACCAGAAGTGTTAAGGGACGTGGTGGCCGTTGGGTGACTGAGAAGTGGTGGAACCCAAAGGGAAATCAGGCAGTCTGGCTCCGGAGGCTGTGCTCTTCACTGCTGTGAGACTGTGCCTCACATACACTGCAGGCAGGAGACAAGACTTGAATGCAGGAGCCTGAGCTTGTTCCTTAACACACACATGATTCCAGAATTTCTCTGAGGGCCAGGAAGGCACTGGAGGTGCCTGCAGTGCATTACGTGGCACATGGATGAATCACCTTAATTTCCACAAGTGTGTGTCACTTGTAGCGTGTATAAGGGGAAAAGATGTCAGCTCCGTTGCACGCTAGTTCTGTGAATTTGTGCAAATCTCTTATTCTCTCCTCAGTTTCATCTGTGAAATGGGAATAACAAGACCTATCATGTATAAGGAGGAAACCCTGGTGGCACAGTGGTTAAGAGCTGGGCTGCTAACCAAAAGGTCAGCAGTTCAAATCCACCAGCTGCTCCTTGGAAACCCTATGGGGGCAGTTCTATTCTGTTCTCTAGGGTCGTTATGAGTTGGAATCGACTGGACAGCAATGGGTTTTATCATGTGTAGGATCTAAAGGAGTTCCTGAGGCATAGGAGGCCCTCTGAGTGTGTGGGAGGGAGATAAGGACAGACAGAGGGAGGAAAGGAGGGAGAGGAGGAAGGAAGAGAGAGAAGGAGAGATGGAGGAAATAAGAGAGGAAGGAGGGAAGGAAAGAGGGAACACAAACTATTGTGTGTCTGCTTATCTGGGCATTTAAAAAATATTCCTTTACCTTAGCCCTCGTGGTGCAGTGGTTAAGAGCTAGGCTGCTAACCAAAAGGATCACTAACCTTAAGGGAGGCAGTTCGAACCCACCAGCTGCCCTGGCGGGAGAAAGATGTGGCAGTCTGCTTTTATAAAGGTTACAGCCTTAGAAACCCTTTGGGGCAGTTCTATGCTGTCCCATAGGGTTGCTATGGGTCAGAATCAACTCAATGGCAACAGGTCTTTTACCTTAACAAGAAGGTCCCTGGGTAATACAAGCAGTCTTCTCTCCACTACTAACCTAAAAGTTGGTAGTTGGTGGTTCAAACTCACCCAGCGGTGCCATGGAAGAAAGGGCTGGTGATCTGCTTTTGTAAAGATTATAGCCAAGAAAACTCTACGGAGCAGTTCTATTCTATAACACATGGGGTCAGCATGAGTCAGAATCAACTAGATGAAAACAGATTTGTTTGTTTGTTAACCTTAACAAATATTTGAATTATACTTTGTCTTTTTGAAGTGTGTGCATGCCGTGGCTCTGAGGAGCTAGGTGTCCACCTAGGACTGTTGTACCAGTAACTCAACACAGTCGATGTCTGAGCCCAGGCAGCCTTGCTTCAGAGTCCATGTCCTTAAGCTATGACCTGCTAGATTTAGCAGCAAGAGGCAAGGAAGTGGACAGTCTTTACTGACACGGAAGCTGATTTCAGGTCCCTTGTGGTGACTGAACTGGCCCACCCCATGCTGGGCACTTTGTAGGCACATTCAATCAATTTCACCATGTTAGGATCTTCCTCATGATTGAGGCTGGCTTTAGGAAAAGAAGAGGATGCAACAAGTAAGCTCTGAACATCTCCTAAGCGCTGGGTGCTCAGCTGTGGCCTTACCCACCCCAGAGAGACTTTCCCTAAGTGTGATCCACATTCTACGGAGGTGGTACATGGAGGGATCACTTCGATGTGTAAAGTTATCTATTATTTTAAAGTGTATTAGAAAAGGAAAATGTTGCTGTGGTTTGCAGGGTGTTATTAATAAGGTCCCCACCTGTCAATTTGTCATACTGTGGTTGGTTTGTGTGTTGCTGTGATGTTGGAAGCTAGGCCACTGATGGTTCAAATATTCATGGTGGACAGGCTCCCGTCAAGCTTCCAGACTAAGACAGACTAGGAAGAAAGGCCTGGTGATCTACTTCCAAAAATTAGCCAATGAATATAGATCACAACAAAATATTGACAGATATAGTGCTAGAGAAGCCCTGATGGCACAGTGGTTAAAGTGCTCAGCTGCTAACAAAAAGGTCAGCCGTTCAAACCCACCAGCCGCTCTATGGCAGAAAGATGTGGCAGTCTGCTTCCGTAAAGATTTACAGCCTTGGAAACCCTAGGGGCCAATTCTGCTCTGTCTTGTAGGGTCACTATGAGTTGGAATTGACTCGACGGCAGTGGATTTGTTTTTTTTTTTTTCTTTTTTATAGTTCTAGAAGATGAGCCTTGTAGTTTGGAAGGCATTCAAAACACACAGTGGCCGCAACAATGGACTCAAATATACCACAAATTGTGAAGGTGGTACAGGACCGGGCAACGTTTGGTTCTGTTATATACATAAGGTTGCCATGATCAGAGCCAACTCGATGGCAGCTAACAACAAAAATTAACAAGGTCATGGATAAATAATATTTACCTTACAAAATAGAAGTGGGTCAATTTAAAGAGGAAAAATTAAGTAACCTGTAGTCCTGGAGGTATGAGTATATGAAAGCAAAGCAAGAATGACAGAAGTTTAGAGAATTGTATTGTTTCATCTAATTCTAACTAGAAGCCCATATATGAGTTGGTTAATCCCATTTTATAGGTGAGGAACAATGAGGTTTAGGCCAATCGAATATGGTGCTCAAGGTCACAGAACTTAAAATCAGCAAATTGGAGATTTGAATGACGCAACCATTTCAATGGTTTGTCCCTTCTGCTGCCCTTCACCCTGAGACCCTGAGCAGACATCCTCATGCCCAACACCTGGCTTCCCTCTCTGTCCAGGTACTCTCTGGAATCTGGAGGAGTCACTAGAGTTGGTGGGAGTATATTTATTTAAATTGTCAGGATAAATTAACTTTTAGAGCCCCGTTGATGGAGTCCCGCAGGCCTGGGCTGTGGGTTGGCAGCCATGAATATGCAAGTGCACGCAGCCATTGAATTAGGCAGCTGTAAACATATTTGAAGGCAGCTGCTCATTTAATAATCTGGGACAACCACAGGAATAGACAACCGGTCTCTCTGGCCCATTTGCGTGGGTAAAGTGATAATTTTATAACACAATTGCTGCAATTAGGTTTCCCCAGACAAAGCCAGGGGAACACCATTTGGGAGCAATCTTGGGTATTGTCAGCTGAAGATGACTGCAGTCTCACCCCATCTGTCAGATACAACAACCTGTTTCCTGTGACTGCAGCCTGTGAAGAAGGGGTTAGTGTGGCCCCAAAGTGTCAGCTAGAACCAGGTTTGAATCCTAGCATTGCTACCTGTTCACTGTATGATCCTGGGCTACTTGCTCAACCACTCTGAACCTCAGTTCCTTCATTTGCAAATGGGGTTATTAATGGTACCTTCCTTTAATGGGTGGTGTGAGGATTAAAAGTTATCATGCATCTAAAGCCTTTAGACCACTGTCTAGTGCAATGGTTCTCAAATTTTGCTGTATGTTAGAATCCCTGGGGAACTTTTAAAATATTACTGATGCCTGGGCCCCACCTCCAGGGATTCTAGTTGGAGCAAGAACATTAGCATATTTTAAAACATCCCACACTGACTGCTCTGGCAGGGATAACAACAGAAGGTCCCAGACAGAGTGGGAGAAAAATGTAGAACAAAATTCAAATTCACACACACACACATATACACAAAGACCAGGCTTGCTGGTCTGACAGAGACTAGAGCAACCCCAAGAGTATGGCTCTTGGACACCCGTTTAACTCAGTACTGAATCACTCCTGAGGTTCACCCTTTAGCCAAAGATTAGACAGGTCTATAGGGCTGACAATAACACACATGAGAAATGTACTTCGTAGTTCCGTTCATGCAGGAGACTAATGGGCACACCAGCCCAAAATCAAAGACGAAAAGGTAGGAAGGGACAGGAAAACTGGGGGAACAGGAAAAGGGAACCCAGGGCAGGGAAGGGGAGAGTGTTGACATATTGCGGGGTTGGCAACCAATGTCACAAAACAATTCGTGTAAACTATTTAATGAGAAACTAATTGCTCTGTAAACTTTCACCTAAAGCACAATTTAAAAAAAAAGGAAATTAAAAGATGATTTAATATAAAGAAATAAAACTTACTCTACCGGAATCTTTTTTTTCTTAACTTAAAAAACAAAACAAAAAAACACCACAGTGATTCCAATGTATAGCCAAGACTGAGAGGTACTGTTCCAGCACAAAGTACATGTTCTATAGATGGAGGCTAGAGTTATTATGTCCTTACTCCTGGCACTCATGGGGGCAAGTCTAAAACTCCTTTCTTGCCTGTAACAGAGCTTGAAATTCATCAGCTCTGCAGCCTTATTCTCTATCCCTGATTTGGCCAAAGTCTACTCTTCCTGGGATGGGGGGAAATAGGAGGTGGTGGGGTGGAGGGAAGCATAGCTTTGAGGGGAACTGACTGACAATGGGACATTTTTCCTGAGCACATTTTCTAAAATGGGTGCCTGTTAAATAATTGTTAAAGGTAATACATGCAGACTTGTTTAGACTATGATGAGTAAACACTGGAGAAAGCAGTGTTCAAGCATGACCATGAAACACATGGAGACAGGGGTCAAAGGCGGTATGTCTTGATGTGCTTATCTCCCTCCACCAACTGATGGTGTAGGCCCAGTTACCCTGGCCCTGATCCCCTAAAAGCATGCCCTGTCTCATGCTATAACTTGGCTGTTCTTTCAGGATAGGCATTGGCAGTGAACCTAATCCCTGGGTGTCTATGTGAGAAGCAAACTCCAGCTTCCTGTCTAATTAATTAACTGTGGCCTTGGTTTCTGGTCTTCTGTTTTTCCTGCTGCAGTTCTCTGCTAAAACTGAAATTCATCATTGGCCCCATATCCAGCCCCATCCTCTCCGGCTTCTGACGTCTCCTTTTTCTCTTGGCTGGAACACCTAGTTCTATTTCATGGACACTGTGTCAGATGTGTTGCTGGAATATCCAAAAGCCATTCTCAGCCTCCTTCTTTGCTGGAAGAACCCACTTCTCATCTTAGAAAACCAGATACCAGATACACTCGCAAACTTCCTTGCAGCTAATGGTTACCATGTGACCCAGCACCCTGCATTGCCAATGCAATGTGTAGTCAAGAAATCTTCTGAGGGTCTTTGGAGAAAGATTTTTTTTTTTTTCTATTAAAAGGAGAGAAACATATAAGGAGAGCCCTGTGACTCCTGCCTTTGATCCTGGTCTTGGTTGCTATTGTGTAAGGATATGGTGCTTGGAAATTGAAGAGACTACAAGTTTTCTTCTGCCCAAGCAATATGACTACGCGGTATGTTTCAACTTACTTTGGGGTAGGAGTGACCCTCTGACCAGGTTCTGGACCATCAACAGATATGGCATTTTCCACTTCCAGGTCTGGCACATAAAATCTTTCTGTTAGGATCTTTGCTGTCTTTACTCTTCCACTGGTTGGAGAGGACTCTGAGGACATACCAGAGCCACAGGATGGAAGGATCCTGTTCTCCTGAATGACTGAGAGAAGGAAAGCCACCTGCCCAAACTTTCTCTCTTTAACCCTCATTGGACTATGATGCACAAGAAAGAAATAGATATTTTTTGAGAATATATTTTATTGTCATCAAAATTTAGGGTTGCTTGTTATAGCAACTCCTTTACCCTGACTAATAGAGAACTGCTATTGTCATTTTGCCACCAGGTGGGAGATCCTTCTGATTCACTGAGAATAACAGACTGGAAGACAGAAGGAGCTTGTGTTCTGTTGAATTCTCATTACACCAACTTGATAACTTGTACCTCCAGGCTTCTCCTTTTGTGAAACAAAAATAAACCTTCTCTGATCACCAGCTGCGGCCTATGAAGCTGGGCAACTGGAGCTGGAGTTTAGGGGTGAGGGACAATGGACCAGTTCATACTGTCTCACTGGAGAGTTTATTAAAGAAGAACTGAGCAGAGCTTTGGGGGTAGTTTTGGTGTCATGGTCAGGATGTTACAGAGTCCAAATAACTACACAATGTCAATCATTCATCCTGGGAATGGAGCTCCTTAGGCTCAGCCTCCATGGATGTAGTAGCTCACCTTCTGGCTGGGATCCAACATGGATTTCTATCAGCACTTTCCCCTCAACTTGCTTTTCACTTATTGCCTGCTTTGAGGCTCCCGGGCCAAAAGAGGTGCAGAGAGGGTCAGCTGCTCTTGAAGCTTCAGCACCCCAGCAGCAGGGTTACAGATGATGAACTCAATCCCCACTGCTGTGGCCCAAGGCTTGACCACAAGGACACTTCAAGTAGGGACATCAGTGATGTCCTAAACTATTCATTGACTCTTGTTGATTTGTTGGATACACTTGTAATAATGGGGAATTAATCTGAGTTCTAGAAAGCAGTGAAGTTAGTAATCAACAGTTTTATTTCACAAAAACTCCACCTTCCAATTTTTTGAGGTTGTAATAAGGATCCTGGGAAGCCTCCTTTCTGACCATAAAATAATAGGTGACACCAAGCAATCCACTGATGACATGACAGTTAAGGATTATGATAATGAATCATGATCTGGTCATGTGACTCTTCCCTGCCTTTGAAAACACTAAGACTGGAATTCCCTGTCCTCTGATTAGTCTAAAGACAAGCATTCTTCCTGATAGCAATAGCACACAGCAGGAGCTAGCTCCCTATTGGTGATATTTCAGATTCTTAGCTGATGACTGGGAGAGTCTTCATTTGACATGGTGGCCAGATCAGCAGTGAAAGCCCTTTGAAACCTTTGGAGCAGTGATGGTATGGGACTATTGAGGAATATTGTGAACATTCAGTTGGGCTATAGGGTTGGATTTCTTCTATGAATATCTCTTGAGATCTCGCATCCTCTTTGGAGAAAAAGAAGACCTTCAAATGTTTAATGCTACATATTAGAGTATCTAGAACTACTTAACTAGAGGTCAAGAGACCTGAAATGAAGGAGATGCCCCTTTTCTACATCAAGGTGAATATGTTCAGTGGGTACTTGATGAACTCCTGGGTTGGCTTTCTGAATGCTTGCTTCCCTGGGCTGAGGTTCTAATAAGGGTTGTCATCTACCTCCATGCTGTTTACTCTGCTGCGTGGAAAAGATACAGAGCCCTTCCTGAGAGGTTTAACTTGCATCTCTATGTTCCCAAGATTTTCTTCTACCCACTGAGACCAGAGTTAGTGGAATCTATAAAGTCTCCTCTACCAGGCAACCAAGAATCCCTTCTACCTTAATGTGAGGATGGATATTCTGCAGAGCCTGAAAAAGTACACAAAAGTCAAATGTGGGTGTATTTTACTACATCACAGCAGAGGTAAATTAAAATAAGACTGGATGAAAGCTTCTTCTCAAGTGATACTTGTAAATACTTTTATCTGCCATTTGATGAACAGAATCCAGTACACAAATCTGGAAACAAAAACAGACACGTGTTGACAATGGAAGACCCCTTTACGTCTACGGATGAACATCTTAAGGAACCCTCATGGAAGGAATCCTCTTCTAAAGAGGGAGGACAACACCAGTTCACGGGACTAAATCTCATGAATTAAAAGTCATCACCCTCAGCTATGATTGCAATTACGTTTTCGATGAGAAGATATATTCCCTGCCCTTAAAAAGCACCTACATAAGACAGACTGGATGTCAACTTGATTTCATCTTTTAACCTTCCTGTACCCTTATTTTAAACCATACATCAACCCAAACCACACCAAAATTCAGTCAGAAGTGGAAGGAAGAGCACAGAAATCTATCATCCATGATGGTGTAGGAATTTCTGTGCATTTGTACACCCATCTAGAATATAGCCTTGCATAGTTCAGTATTCTCTTGTATTCAACAAAACACTCGTTTTTTTTTAAGGAACAAAAAATAGTAAACCTTCTTATTTGTTGGTTGAGTTTTCTGCTATTTGTAGGCAAAAGCACCCCTAATTGATGTAGACACTAAGGACCTTTCCCGTTCCCTCACATGGAACCCCATGTCTACTCAGTCAATCTCATCTGCTTCTGATTGCCTCCGTCCTGGATTTCTAGGCTCCCTGGCACATAAGCCTATCTTTCTAGGCTGAACGCTCCATGAGAACACTACCATCATACCCCTGGCATGTAGAATAATCCTGACACATAGTGGTTGCTCATTGGTGTTTGTTGAATGAAAAGTGCTCCTAGCCACCTTCCTCAATAATTGCTGTTTCCTTGATTGGGAGACTCTCAGTCTTTCTTCATCATCTACCTTACCACCTTCTGTCCTAGATCGGTCTCCAGAGAGAAATGGAGGGATGCTTGAGGCAGTGGACAGGGAAGAGAAAGCCCACGAACCTTGCAGTCAGAAGAACTGATGGTTCACTTGCCAGCTCTGTGGCTTTCAGTAAGTTAATTTAGTTCTTTTGAGCCTCTTCTGATAAATGACAATGATTATTTAAATGTGTAGTGTGGTGTTCTGCCCAGATCCCCTTTTTAGGGCTGACATACTCATCCCCAAGGTTTTGGGAATATCGACTCTTGACTGCTCACTGCTGTGTCCTTCACTGAGTACCCCCCTCTAGCATGGAACTTCCTCACCCATGGTTATGCCTCTTCCATAGGGTAGACCCAGACAATGAGTAACTGAAGTGGGGTTACAAAGGAACAGCTCCCTTGTGTCAAATTATGAAGAATAATAAATTATTCTCACCCTAGATCTCCTTGTAAGAGCTGCAAGTCCACAGTGGCAATCTCTTTGCAGGTGAGCTTCTCGCTCTGTTCATTCCTGCCTTCCTCACTTTCTTATAGGTGTATTTCCTAGTAAACCTTCTAAATGCAATCCTCCATTTCAGAGTCTGTTTCTAGGAAACCTTATCTAAAACAATGGGGATGATGGTACAGATAATAATGACAGTTTATCCAACAGGGCTGTGGGAGTATGGGATGAGATAATAGGTATTGAGAGTGCTCATTGTTGGTGCCGTCCAAGATGTGATAGTTAAATCTGAACCTGAAGTTCTCTCTTCTGTTTTCTTCAGCAGGGGAAACAAAAATAATCGCCTTGAGAGGCATTTGGTATGATTTATTTCCACTTATAATGTCATCCCAAGAGGAGATCCATTAGTCTCTCTGTTCTGGTCCTGGCCCCCAGAGGGAGTAACTTTACAGGGTGGGACCATACCTTATAATATGCTCCCTGAGTCCTTGGCATTCTGTATGCTGTGCAAGTTTCACTCCCTTTTGGCTTTTCCGTCAGAATCCATCCTCACAAGCTATAAACAACCCCGATCGTCTCCTTTCTTAGCTTCCAAGAGAGCTAATCCCCTGTCTAGTGCTTTTTCCATCTATTGAGAAATGCCCAGAGAAACCTGCCAATCTAAACAGAACATAGTGCGGGAAATCATATTAGACCTCCCTGTAATTCACCAAACATTGCGGGCAGTAAAATTCTAATACCACACTGATTCTTTTATTGTAATGAGAATAGAAATTGATGCAACGTCAATCCATCCTTATTGCAATACTAAGATTCTCCTAAAATACTATACTGAACTCCTACTCTGGGGAAGTCCCATGCTAACCTGCTCAAAACTGCCCTAGAGTCAGCCTGAGATTGCTCAGGATTTCTAGTCTGATGATACCAAGAAAGGATTCCACCTCTTAAAAAAATCATTCTCATTGGGATCTTGAAATAGAGGTGCTTAGAAAATTCACTAATGGAAGGGAGCCTGCTGGAGTAGAAATGCAGACTGATGACTTGAGACAAGGTGCATGTGAGTGGATGTTGGTCCATATTTATTATTCTCCACAGACAGCATCTTCATGCCCACCTGTCAAGGAGATCTCAGGAAAGGCTCCTGCAAAAAGTACACAATTAGTGACAGAACCTGGGTAGAGGGAAGTCAGGTAGATGGTGATAGGAAAGAGATCACACTTCTAGGCAAGGCAGAGCAGTGGAAGTATGTCCAGGTGAGTGGCACTGATGTGATTCCAGACAAACCCACATTTCATAAAAGGACCTGAGCTAATAGTTGGGAGGATGTGACAGAGATTGATGAGTGTGCCTCTGACATCATTCCTGCTTCTTCCTTGTTTCCCGAGCTCTAATTTTTGTTAAGTAGCAATGTCTTCAACCTCAGAGAATAAATTATATTTCTAAGCCCAAAGAGGTCATCTGTGGTTGGTGGATTGTTTTAGACTTGTAACTAGCCAGTCCCTGCGTGATGCAAATAGTTAATACCCTCAACAGCTAACTGAAAGGTTGGAGGTTTGAGTTCATCCAAAGGTGCCTCTGAAGAAAGGCCTGGTGATCTACTTCTGAAAAATTAGCTGTTGTAAACTCTATGGAGCACAGTTCTACTCTGAGACATATGGAGTTGCATGAGTTGGAATCAACTCTAGGGCAACTGGCTGCTTTTGGTAACTAGCCAATGAAATGAAAGAGAAAGTCTGCTTGGGGCTCCTTTCCTCTGCTGTATGAAAAGAGAGAGGGAATCCTCACGACATTGCTATTTCACTTCTAAGTTATACCCAACACAAAGACAAATAAACAAAAAAAGCTCTGCCGTCGAGTCGATTCCAAACCATAGCAACCCTATAGGGCAGGGTAGAACTGTCCCATAAGGTTTCCAAGGAGCGGCTGGTGTATTTGAACTGCCAACTTTTTGGTTAGCAGCCAAGCTCTTAACCACCTCACCACCAGGGATCCATACGCAACACATATGCATGCAATATAGTCACCAAAATATACATACTAGGCAGGCATAGCAACACTATTAATGATCTCTAAAACTTGGAAGCAATTCAAATACACCCCAACAACAGAACAAATACATTTTGGTATATGTATGCAATGGAAAACTATATACAGCAATAAAAATGAACAAATTACACCCATTCTCAACTATGGAGATGAGCATCACAAACAAAAGAAGACAGTTGCCCAAGGAGATGTGCTATGTTATTCTATTTATATCAAGTTTTTTTTTAAAGGTGAACTTCATCTATAGTGTTTGAAGTCAGGTTAGTGTTTTCCCTTGGGGGCTAACTGGGATTGGAAGGTGGCCGAGGTGCTTCTAGGGTGCTGGCGATGTTCTGCGTCGTGGTTTGTATGCTTTGTGTCATGCTTAGTTTTACTCTGTGAAAAGTCATTAAATGAACTCTTTTGATTTATGAATGGTTTGTATATATGTTACTCATCATTGAATATTTATATTCAAAATTAAGGGCAAGCTCTATGAGCAGAGAGCTCTGGTACTGCTACCCACACACTTGATTCCTGCTTTGATGCTGTCATGTGAAGAAGCAATGGCAAGAGCAGTGGCAGCCGTTTTACAACCATGAAGCAGCATGCATGGAGATAAAAACCTACACTCCCAGAAGGGTGAGACAGAGTATGGTTACTATCTCTGAGCTGTGGAATCATCCTCGTGACTGCCTATCTCTGAACTTTACTCTCTTAAATCAGAGAATAAACTTCTTTATGGTTCAGACTACTACTGAGCTTTCTGTTACTTGCAACCTGAAACACCCCAATTGATTCTGAGAGTGGGAGGTGTACCATACGGACCCCTGTGGGGCAAAGGGGCTTGGAAGTATCAGGGAGAATGCCAGGGCAGTAGATTTGCAGCCTGGGCTCTAAATCCAGTGGATACTGAGCTTGGGGGAAGGTGAAGGGAATGTTGAGATTTAGGAACAATACCTCTATCAGACTGAATGGTAGTTTTCTAGCAACAAGCCTTATTCCAGATCAACATCCTTGGAGAGCTGAAACTATGGCTGTACTCCTTGTCTTGATCAGAATTGCTTCAGGAACTGCATAAGCCCATGAAGGGAGTGGGGCAGATATCTGTGACAATGTTTGGAATGGACTTAGGAACACAGGACTTGACACAAAGTCACCTTCTTTCTTACTTTTGATGGTAAGTTTTATTCCCTCCCCTATTTTGGAAGCGAGATTGTGCTTTTGGCAAATCCGAAATTTCCACTGTCTTCCTTAGCGCTCCAAAAAAAAAAAACCCTACACACCATTTGTGAGTTTATTGCTGGCAGAGGTACAGAGGTTCCCCTCTGCAGACCTCCTCAGAAAAGCATACAAATGTAGGTCCCTTTCTCTTCCTGGGCCTTTCTAAAAGGAAGCTCCTTCCCCTGCTGATCTGCTAACTAAGCCTCAAGTGGAGGAGGGGATAGCTGAGTCTTGATGTCACAGCCCCACTGAGCTAGAGACTTTCTCCTCCCAACTCCCTTGGAGAGGGCAAGTCAGCAAGATGTAAGGGAAAACCCCACAGACTCCTGCGTGAATACCACGTGACAATGTCCCATGGCCAGGGTTACACTGGGCTCTTAGCTTGGAATTGGGTTCTGACAACAGTCCAGAGACAGAGGGAAGAAATGAATTTGTAAAGAAGTATGAGGGCCATTGTCCTTGTGAAGACAGTGTCTACAAGATCACATGATGTCAGATCCCCTTCACTTTGTTCATCTTCTCCTGAATGTAAACTTTCTGCCCCCTGGACTTTGGCTCAGACACAGCACTGGGGCACACAGACTTGGAGACCCTCCGAAGTCAGAAGCTCCTTCTTCCCTCCTAGGATGGCCTCAGCGCCCATCACAGGCACAATAATGATGATCACTTCAATGACAACAGCCACCATTTATTGAGCACATTCTATGTGCCAGTTACTGTGACACACATTTTACATGCATGATGTCATGCGTTTCTCGTTATCATCCTTCTCTTATCTCCTGTTTGTAGATGAAAACCCTCAGTGTGGTATCCTAACTCCCAAAGTCCTGTAAGTGGTGAAGCTGGAGTAACAGACTATTCCTCTCTCCTCTGCATTTGTGGGATAAGAAAGGCTTGGTGATCTGCTTCAAACGGTCACAGCCATGAAAACCCTATGGAGCATAGATCTACTCTTACACATATGGGGTCACCATGAGTCGGAATCAACTCAACAGCAACAAGGTTTTTTTTTTGTTTTTTTTTGAGACAATAGAACAAAAATGTTGGCAGCAACAACACTGGACATGCGGACCTACTTCTAAGCCATTTATCTGTGACGAATTGAACAACTTGTTTCCTTTTTTGACCATTCAGTCTCTACCCAGGAACTAAGGGCTTTAAATAAGGCCCTTATTTTGAAGTTATTCAGTTCAAACTTGTAGAAACCAATGATTCTGTGATAATGAAGAAAGTACTGAGGGCCACACAGAGAAGAGTGTCCAGAATATTAAAAGACAGAAATCAGAAAGCCAATAGGAAGTTTAGGGCCAAGAAAGAAAATCCTATCTACTAGGTGTTATAAGATGCTGGGCAATAATATTGGGTTCATAGATACATCATCGTGCATCTTGCACCTGCTGAGCCATTCCCAACATTCACTTGCATCAAGATCCTCCAGGGCATTAAAAAATGCATATGTTTAAGCCCAACCCCAAAGATTCCATTTCAATTGGTCTGGGGTGCATATGGCCTTGGCATCTGCATTTTCAAAAGCTTCGCAAATGATTCTAATGCATAATCAAAACTCATCTTCTCAGACCTTTGTGTCTTTGACTTCTTTTATCGTGTG
>NW_004444106.1:61200-71410 GCF_000243295.1 Trichechus manatus latirostris | reverse complement strand
TAGCCCTGCCAAGGCAAGGCTGTTTGCTGGCACTTCAGTCAGTCCTAAATTAGAAAATGATAAGGATAGAATATTCTAAACCAAATCCCAAAAACCAGACTTGTTGCCATGGAGTCAATTCTGACTCATAGCGACCCTGTAGGACAGAGTAGAACCGCCCCATAGAGTTTCCAAGGAGCGGCTGGTGGATTTGAACTGCCAACCTTTTGGTTAGCAGCCAAGCTCCTAACCACTGCACCACCAAGGCTCCATACCCAACACATATGCATGCAATATAGTCACCAAAATATACATACTAGGTGGGCATAGTGACACTATTAATCATCTCTAAAACCTGGAAGCAATTCAAACGTTGCCCAACAACAGAACAATACATTTTGGCATATGTATGCAATGGAAAACTAGTAGATTCAAACTGCTGACCTTTTGGTTAGCAGCTGAGCTCTTAATCGCTATACCATCAGGGCTTCAAACATTCTAGGGGAAGGTAAAAGGGATTAGAGTAGAGCTCTACTTGGCTGTGAAAGAGTCAGTGGGAATCAAAAGGAAATGCAGGGACAGGAACTGGCATTTCTTGGGCACCTCCAGTGTGCCAGATGCTTGCCACACATAAGTTCATTTAATCCGGAAGTGGTCTTGTGAGCTATGAGTAGGAAATATAGCAGTCATCACTGACAGCTTCCTCCTCTCCTGCCCATATCCTGTTCAACCCACCACCTGATACCACTGCTCACCATGTCCTCTGTCCCCACTCCAGGACAGGCTTCCATTATGTCCACAGAAGTCGCCTCCAACCAATCTCTCAACATCCTCTCTGGCCCCCTTCAACCTCATACTCATAGCACAGCTGGGGTGATCTTTTCAAAATGCAAACCTGATCAAGTCTTTCCCCTGCTTAAAATCTTTGATGGCTTTCTATTTATCTTGAGGTCAAGACCAAAACCTTAACAAGGTGTGCCAGTACAAATTCCTGCAGGATCTGACTTCCACCTACCTTTCCAGCCCCTCCTTCTCTGTGGGCCTGTGGGCTCTCTCTCAGTTTCTCCAACACACCATGTTCCCTCCAGCCACCAGGCCTTCACACAAGAAGTTGCCTCCGCCTGGTGCACTCTTTCCTCCTCCACCTCCTTCAGCTGATTAACGCCTACTCAGCCTTCACATCTTAGCTCAACTGTCACTCTCTCAAAGTCCCTTGACAAAGACACAGCCCCTTGTCATATGCTCTTAAAAGCCCTGCTTCCTCCCTTCCAAGCACCTGTGTCAGGCTGAATTGTGCATCCATTAGGATGATTCATCAAGTCCGGGATTAATGTTCATGAGAACAGAATTTTCCTGCTTCTGCCTCTGTTGCAGCCTAGAAACTAGTACAGTGCTGAGCACACAGTGAGTCCTCAGTTAGAGTCAAACTGTATCAAATGTGGACCCTCAATTTTCAAGAGGGGAAACTGGGATACAGAGAGGCTAAACTGCTTGTCTAGGGGTGCCCAGCAGAGCTGGGATGCAAACTTCTCGAGTTCCTGAGGCAGAACTTTTCTAGACCTTGAAAGTTGCCAGCTGAGAGTGTCTCGGGGAGAAGGAAGGAGGAGCTGCTGCATTTCAGCTCCTGGGAAAATATATGGGTTGTGCTAGACTCAGCCTCCTCTTCACTCTATCACCGACCGGTTAAAAAGCCGGGCTCCTGATAGCCACCCTCAGCCATGGGAGAAAGACTGATGGTCCCTAAAGACCCATCTCATTATCTGAGGGACCAAATTGGGACCCTGTTAAGGGATAACTGGCCCATAAATAAACCCTGAACTAATTCTCCAACTGCACCAGGCACAGACACTGACCAAAGCCCCGCTAATGCGGCTTCTCAGCACCCTCCCATCCAGGGCTAATGGTAATTCTCAGGAAATAAACACAGTCCTTCTTCAGCCCCCAGAAGCCATTTGCTATAATGCGGTGTAACCCTCTTAAGTGAGGGCCTGATAAATTAATGGACTTGTTAAAGCACAGTTCATTGTGCATTTCCACTCACAGGCCGTGTGCATGGGTCATCGGCAGGAGGTATTTCAAGGACAGGTGGCAGACAAAACCGGATGAAATCAATCTGGTGGCCGCACCTGCATGCACACCTGTGCACGCACCCACAACCGCTTGTCTGTGCTTCTACAGACTCATGTGCCAGGTATGCGCCTGCGTGTGAGTGTGCCAGCGATGTAGGCGTGTGGACAGTGCACGTTTGTGAGCACTTAGTGCTTGTGAATGTGCACAAGTGTACAAGTGCACATGTACCTACAGGCCTGTTTGTGTCCACATTGCAAGACAGTGCAACGTCAGATCGCCTGCATTTGAATCCCAGGTCCGTCATTTAGCGGCTTTGAAAAAGTTACTTAACATCTCTCCAGTACAGATTCCTTATCTGCAAATTGGGATTACAAGAGTAACTGTCTCAAAGCATTAGGTGAGGATTCAGTAAGATAATTTGTGTAAAGAGGAGTACTTGGTATTATCAGCCTTGCTCTTACTATAGCCCTAGTACCTAAATAATGCCTGGTTCATAACATTCTTATTATATGTGACAATGTTTTGTTGTTTTAATGAATAATAAAGACTACCTAACATCAATAAGGACATCAGGCTTGGTAAAGTAGAGGGTCAGCGTAAAAGAGAAAGACCCTCAGTGAGATGGATTGGCACAGTGGCTCCAAAAATGGGCTCAAGCATTGCAATGATTGTCCAGGCAACATTTTGTTCTGTTATACATAAAGTCTCTATGAATTGGAACTGACTTGACAGCACCTAACAACAACAATAATAATAACAGTAACAATAATCATAATAAACAAAAAGAATAAAGCATTTCTAGACAACATGAAAAAGTAGAAACCATAACCCAATAGTGCATTAGCTAGCCGTAGGTGCTTGGGAGGGTACTTTCTTTCTCTGATCTTCATTTCTCACCTATCAAAGGATGGCTGTAATTGGCATAGCAAGCACAAAGCTGAGAGAATTTCTTCCTCTTTTCTTGTAAGAGGCAAGGCCATCCCTTGAACAAGAGGTTGACTGGATGATCACATAGTGGGATTTGAAGACTGGTAGCAAATTTTTGGAGGATTTACCAAGATACATAAGACAGAGAGATGACCAAGGTCAAGTCCATGACTACTGAAATGCCTTGGGTGCCCAGGTGAAGTTTATCGTATCAGTTTTTTTTTGGAAGGGCACCATCCTGCATTCTCAGATGGATTTGGAGGTCTCCAAAAAGACAAGGAACCTGAGGGACTGAAGATGCCAGTGCAAGTGGTTAAGTAATTGACTGAGGGCTTCAAACCAAGCGCAGTGGGAAGCTAAGTCAGGAGAGGGTTGAAAGATTGGAAGAGAAAGAGGAGAGGTCTAGAAGCTTTCAACCAAAAAAAAAAAAAAAAAAGGTAGAATAGCAAGAAGAAATGAGAAAGCTGTTTGTACAAAGGTTGTGGTCAGGGAAGTCAGAGATGACTATTTCAGGGGTGGGGCAGATGGGGATATGACATGAAAGTCAAGTGGAGGTAAATGCTATTGAAGAAAGGGAGGAAGTTAGAGACTGAAAGCCTAGGACAGTGAGTGGTCCTTTGTGTGTGTGCGTGGAGGCTGGGGGGAGATGGGGATCTTGCAACCCTTAGATAATCATAAAAATTAAAGTCCCTTTCCTGGAGCAAATATCACATTCACACTATTTCTGGTCCCAGATCTTGGACTCACTGGATCCCTGATCTCAAGGATATTAGCTGGATGCCAATCCCACCACAGTGAAGGTGGTGCTTGGAGTGGTGAGGAAGATGGGGAAGCATGAGTCAAAGTCCTTGTTGAAATGGTCAGGAGGTGACATGACAAGGAAGGCCAGGATGCAGTGGCCCAGTTGGTTAACAGGTCGTGAGGTTCTCAGTGGAATTCAGGCACAAAGTTTTCCTGCTGGAATTGGGAAGGCTACAAGACAATCTTGGGCTGGATTCATTTACAGCTGCCATCTCCTGGTCTGTGGGCACAGGATAGAAAGATGAGAGACATGAAGATGGTCCCAGGATATGTTGCTCACAGCTGCTGCTGCCTTCTACTCTGTGAGCAAGCATCATTGTCCCATTTTTTTCGGCATGACTTATTTCCATTTTTTATTTCTGTTACTTCTATTCTGAGATCTGCCTCCAGCTGTCTGTCTGCCACCTCAGAGTGCTTTGGTGTCTTTATCCAATTCCCAAGTGTGGTGCTCCTGGCCTGCCCCTCTTCCCTGGGGTGTCTGGGCATCCACTTTCCTGGGGCTCTTCTTCACTTGCCTCCTTTCCAGGATCCTAGGTGCTTTTATCTTGGATTCACTCACAGCTTCAGATTCCTCTGCTTCCCCCTCACTGGGCTAATGTTTACTCCCTGCTTTCCAGGATATATCCAGACACACCTCAGAATCTATAGGAACTGACAGGAGCTTTTTCTTTCTCTCTCTGGTTCCAACTGCCAGGTTGCTGCCCAGTGGGGCTTGACCAGCAGCTCAGATTAAGGAAGCCTTGGCCATTGACCAGTGGCTCACACAGAGCATTACCCTACCACCTACCTGACCACGGAAAGCAGGTACACAAGTCTTTGCTACTGAATGGACAAGCTACTTAACTCACCAGCTTGAATTTACCTGCTGTACTGGTATTGGGCTCTCAGTCTGAGGGCCTGGAGTAGCCAAGAGCTGAAATAGACAAGAAGGACAAGTTAGGGAATCTGTGGGCACCACTAAACCAGGACTATACAAGGGCCAGGGTGAGCATTTTGGAAGATTCTGGAGAACTTGTTGTTAGCCAAAACATAAAGATGAGGAAGTCCTTGGGTTCCGTGTCTTTGTCTCAAGAAGATGGTGAGAATCCAAAGATAGTGTCATGAATACCCATAACTGGTTCAGATACTCCCCTGGGAGCCCCTCTTTTGCCACCAGAACCATACTTCTTACACCACTTACACTCAGGGTATTGTTCTGTATTATAATTGCCTATTGACAAGTTGATTTCCTTATTAGACCCTGATTTCCTGTAGGAATGTATCTTGTTCACTGTTCACTTGTGCCCAACACAGACCCGGTGCACAGTAGGCTGTCAGTGTTTAATGAGTGAACAATGAATACAACATATGGTGAATGCCATAATCCACCATAATTCATATCCTGGTAATGCATTCAGGAGGAATTCAATGTTACGGATCACTTCATTTAAGATTTAGTTGTAAAAGAATGGTCAGCACTGTCCCCAATTAGGGTTCAGTTATTCAATATTCAGTATCTACTACCTGCCAGATAGTTAAGGCACTGAATTACACCATGTGTCAACCAAAGTTTGGAGCATAAAAAGGCTATGAATGGAGGAAAGGTAGAAAATTTGCAAGGTTCATCTCGAGAACATCCTAGGGCCTGTAGGAGGGGAGCTAAGGTACAATGGGCCTTTCTAGAAGAGATTGTGGGAGGAGTGTGGCTGGCTTCCCAAGTTCATTTCACTGTGGTATTATTTGAAGATTGGGGCTCCCTGGGGAAGGTCATTTTTACAGGCCTGCTTTACTCATCCCATGAGTTGGATATAAAAAATATTCAGAACAGTATGGCCAGCCCCTCCATCTTAAATGACCCTAACCTCTTGCTCACTCACTTGGATACACCTTATAAGCAAATGCACATATATTCTCACATATACACAAAGACACACCCAAAAGCATTTACACTTATCTTCACTGGCACACATGTTCATAGATACTCATAGGTATATGCACAAATACTTATAAATGCTCATATAAATTAAGTCACAAATATACATACTTGGAAATATGCTTATATAAAGAAACACATTCATGAGGACATACACCTGGGCACACGTGGGTACATTGATGTATAGGCATAGAGACAGTCACATATATATAAAACTACACCATCATCACATATGGGCACACAAACATACATTACTGCACTTTTTTATGCTTTATTTTTGCTATTGTTGAAAATAAACATAGCAGAACGTACACTAGCACGGTTTAACTTTCATCCACTTACACACGATTCATATACAGACACACAGGCTTATTCACACTTGATTTCTTATACACACTCTGACACTGTTTCACACTCACATAGAGGCAAGCACACTTTCAGAAACAGATTTACACATTATCTTTACTGCACTCACACACCCAAGATACCCTTCACCCTAGGAAAGAGAAGAGTAGATAAGGGGGTATTTGCTCTCTCAGTCTTTCCTAAATTCTAGTGAGAGGATAAGAGCTAAAGGACAACTTGAACAGATAGAGAGAATATATGTGTTGACTACTCTTCCTAAATTTTCTAGAGGGCCCTGAATTTCAGGTATTTTTTCCCTACCACACATCAAACCAAATACAAGAATGTGATCCTCATTTGGAGCTCATGAATTATATAGAACCCAGGTTAGATAAAAACGTGTGCCATAGTCTCTACCCCTGATGCAAAGACATAAGCCTTCTTCTTCCTGTAGAAAATTTTTATTTTTTATGTTTTTCCTTTCTCCTTTGAATGCAGAAGACAACAGTAAGTGGAGTTGAAAGACAGCTCTACAAAAACAGTAGTGTGATTTCTGCCACCTTGCTGGGCAGAATAATTCAGCGTGGATATATAGCCATTCTGAATGGTAGGACCAGGGAAATTGCTACCACTTTTTATATTTATACAGCAAGATACAGTGCAAGCATCACCAATGTCTTGTGATTCGAAATTCCTTTTGTTACTCCTTGCTGAGGGTCATCAGGGGCTGCTGGGACAGATATCGGGATTAACAAGCCTGAATGGTGAACACTCTGCAGCAAAATAGGAGCAAATGGGGAAGTGATTCAAGATGAAGGCCCAGGCAGACACCAGCTAGTAAGGCATGGGGAACAAGAGGTTATAGGGACATCAACTTCAGCAAAAAGGCCAAGACCCAACACGAAGGCAGGTAGGCGACAACAGAGGCTGAAGCGTAGACTTAGTATAATAGAAGAGTAGTTGAGATTTGGAATCAGGTAGACCTGAAATGGAATCCTTGCTTCAAGTCATTCTTGCTGTGAAAACCCAGCTAATTTTCTTAACGTCACTCATAAAATGGACATAACCACATTTGCCTTTAAGGGTTGCCATGAGAATTAATAAGTGGCACAAGCAGTTTGCAATCAGCTACTAAGCTAAAGGTTGGAGGTTCAGACCACCCAGTGGCTCCACAGAAACCTGGTGATCTGCTTCTGTAAAGATTACAGCCAAGAAAACCCTCTGGAACAGTTCCACTTTGCAACACATGGGGTCACCATGAATTGGGGACTAACTTGGTGGCAGCTAACAACAACAATATAGAAGACACCTGATCATTCATTTAATATATTTACTATCAGTGATAATAACTAACATTTACTGGATGCTTACTATGCCCCAGGCACCGTTCAAAGCACTTTGTTATCTATTAACTCATTTGATCATCAGAACAACTCTATGAAGTAAGAATTACTATTATTATCACCATTTTTAAAATGAGAAAGGTGAGGTACAATGAGATTCAACAACAGGGGAAAGGTCACGCAGCTAGCGAATGGCAGAGCTAAGAGCTGAATCCAGGATGACTGGCCACAGAGGCCATGTTCTTAGCAACTATGCTTACTAAGGACCAGAATGGCTCTTGACACAGGGGATACAGTGTTGAATGCAACAGCCAAGGTCCCCCTGTTCTGATTGTGCTTACATTACAGTGAGGGAGAGACACAATAAAGAAATGACTAGAATAATTGTAGAAAGTGGTGAGAACCACGGAGAAAATAAATAGGTTGATGTGATTAGTGACAGGAAAGGCTATTCTCATAGGGTAGTAAGGGTCAGCTTCTCTGAGTAAAAAAAATTGAGTTGAGTTGAGACTCCAATGACTGGAAGGAGCCGACCAGGTGATGACTTGGGGGAAAATCTCCTGACCAAAAAAAAAAAAAACCAGCATACACCAAGGCCCGGAGGAGGGAACAAGCTGGGCAACTTCAAGAAAAAGAAAACATGGTCAGTGTAGCTGGACTGTCTTGAGCAAGGGAGGCCATAGGGAGTTACAAAATAGGTGAGGAAGTAGTAGTCATATCAAGCAGGTCAGGCTAAGAAGTTGGATTTTCCTGAGTGCAAAGGGAAAACTCATTGAATAGTTTTAAAAGGATAATGGTTTTACTTTTAGAAGATCACTCTGTCCGATGTGTCAAGAATGGATAAGATTCTTACCTGGCAGAGATTAAGCACTCAATAAATGTTATTCCTTCACAGACTGGAAGATGCCTGGGGGAAGGATAGTGAAACTAACATTCAGTGGCAATAAGTATGCCAGTCACAGTTGGGTCTCTTCCAAGAATCCTGAATTCTGTAGGCTTTTCTTGGGAAAAGAGATTTTGAGACTATTTTGTTTGACCCTCTTTTTCAGACAGAATACCTTTTGTCTTTCCATGGGGGAGGAGGGCGTGCATTGGTAGTTCAGTGATAGAATTCTCACCTTCCGCGCAGGAGACCCAGGTTCAATTCTTAGTCAACGCACTTCATGTGCAGCCACCATCTGTCTGTCATTGGAGGCTTGCCTGTTGCTGTGATGCTGAACAGGTTTCAGCAGAGCTTCCAGACTAAGATGGACTAGGAAGAAAGGTCTAGCAATCTACTTCTGAAAATCAGCCTATGAAAACCCTATGGATCACAAGGATCCAATCTGCAACCCATCATGGAGATGATGCAGGACTAGACAGCATTTGCTCCATTGTGCGTGGGGTCACCATGATTTGGGAGCCAACTCAACTATAGCTAACAACAGCAACAACATCCTCTTTTCAGAAGCCCCCCTTCCTTTGTCTGCCTTTGCTTGGGTGTTTTGCTTATCTTACAATGTTACCTGATCCAGCAAGTCCATTTAGAACAATATTTACTTAACATTCATGCATTAATACCTTCCTTTAGGCCAAACAATTTGGCATGGGGCAGTAACTGTATGTCCAATGGCCATTCAAGTCATTTCTAATCAAAATAATATTTTCTTAGCTTGGCTACTGAGGTATTAATTCCCAATTCTGATATCTGATTAGTTTTTTCTTCCGGTCTGGACCATGAGGGCTGACTCACCCTTTTGGTTGCCAAAAACAATGATCACAAAACTAAAATTTTTTGCTTTTGAAGGAAGAGAGGTATTGGGTTCAATAGGAAATGGTGCCCTACCACAGGAATGCAATGTATGCTGGCCACAGTCAACCCAAAGATCCTGGACATCTCACCCCGTGTGCAGCCTCCTCACACCTTTTTCTTTTCTCCCATTGTTGAGTAGCTGCCCACAGGATCCCATCTTTCTCCAGAACTAGACCTGGTAAAGAGCTCAGAGCTCAATTATGTGCTCATTAATCAGCACACCAATTTTGGTTCCCCAAACAATTGACACTCAAAATCTCTTTGGGTCCCTCAATTTTATAATGTCCATAAGATGTACATTTTGAAGTCCATAAGATAATAACACTCTGGACCTGCATGGGGAGTGGATGAGGAGCCTGAGTTCTAACTCCTCACGCAAGGTAGAAACTCTAAGCCATGAAATTAATGCAAACACTAGCCGGGGATTGGGGAACCTCTGGCAGAGGCAACTGTGAAACCAAACCATAGGCTTTCTCCCAAACCTAGGCACATATGTGGCTCCTGTAGATGACAGTTCCTGCTGAAAGTGAGATTATTAGCAAATATTACAAAATAAATAATATTAAAAATATAACAAGGATTAAGAGAAATTATTTAACCCAGCAAAAAGAACACTGAATCAAGATGGAAGGAGGAAGATGCAAGAAGCATTAGGGAGCAAAGAAACAGACAAGAAGGGAAAAAAAAAAAAAAAATAAAACAAATATAGTCTCTTCTTGGCCAGAAAATATTCAAGTTAGCAAGTGAACATAGATCTGGCTGGAGGACACTCCCAAATGGCTAGGGAAGTAACCAGGAAGCCAGAGGGAGCTATGTTTCCAGTGCTTTCCTCTCTCATCTTGGAGAGCTAACTGTCCTCTGTCTTTGGATCCAGGGACTGCTCCTGGTTACCCTGGCTGCAAAGTCTGTTTACTCACAGCATCAAAGGTAAGTGTGTTTGCACCAGAGTGAGCACACAAAAGAGGAAAACCTGTTTTTCTCAAGCAATGCAGAATTCCCAGGCATGGCCTGACCCACTCACCTACTCATATTGTTATATAC
>NW_004444106.1:47031-48899 GCF_000243295.1 Trichechus manatus latirostris | reverse complement strand
CTATAGGGTTGCTATGAGTTGGAATTGATTCAATAGCAATGGGTTTGGTTTTGGTTTGGCTTCATTCAAGATTTTCTTTGTCTTTGATTTTCTGCAGTTTGAATATGATATGTCCAGGGGTAGATGTTTCAGAATTTATCCTACTTGCTGTTCTCTGAGATTCTTAGATCTGTGGTTTGGTTTCTGTCATTAAATTTGGAAAATTATCAGCCATTGTTGCTCCAAATATTTCTTCTGTTCCTTTCTCTCTTTCTTCTACTTTTGGTATTCCCATTACATGTATCTTACTCCGTTTGTAATTGTCCCACAGTTCTTGGATATTCTGTTCTGTTTTTTGTTGTTGTTGTTTGTTTGTTTTTCAGTCTTTTTTCTCTTCGGTTTTTCAGTATAGGAAGTTTCTATTAACAAACATATCTTCAAGCTCACTGATTCTTTTCTTGGTTATGTCCAGTCTACTGATCATCCCCTCAAAGGCATTCTTCATTTCTGTTAGAGTCATTTTGATTTCTAGATTTCCTTTTGATTCTTTCTTAGAGTTCTCATCTCTCTGTTAACATTACCCATCTGTTCTTGTATGCTGCCCACTTTTTCCATTAGAACCCATAGCATATTAATCATCAAAAAAACAGTCATTTTAAATTCCCAGTCTGATAATTTCAAAATCTCTGAGTCTAGTTTTGTTGCTTACTTTGCTTCTTCAGACTGTGATTTTTTTCTTCCCTTTTAGCATGACTTGTAATTTTTTGTTGAAAGCCAGACATGATGTACATGCAATAGGAATTGAAGTAAGTAGTCATTTAGTATAAAGTTTTATGTTTATCTGGCTAGGAGTTTCCTGTAGCTGTATGTCTCAGACTTCAAATTTTCTTATGCCCTTGTTTTTTGCCCCTCCTGTTGTCTTTGGGTTTCTCTAGAAACTCCTTCTTAAATAGATTCTGAACCTTGAAGCTTTTTCAACTGCGATTCACTGTTATTATACAGGAGCCCTGTTGATGTCATAAGGTGTGGAGAGTTAGGAAGCATTCTATAAGCCTAGATATTAGTTATTTAATGGGCCTGTGTCACTGGGAATTGACCTTCATAAGTGTTTCTCAGCTTCCCCTGCTCCCCCTTAAGTGAAGAAGGAAGGCTACAAGGGGCTGGAGTTGAGTATTTCCTTTCCTCCTTTCCCTGGCCTCACAGAAGGCTCTCACAGTTTCTTCCTTGCTGGGTAGTCCTTTGTTATGGAGAGCACTCTGAGCTTATGGTTACTTTTTCCCTACCTCTAGTCAAATAGGGGGTTTTTCTCTGTTTTTCTTCCATCTTCACTGTGAGAACATGGTGGCTCTCCTGGAGGTAAGTAAAATCCATGAAAGTGTAAGGGCTCCTTTTAGACGGGACCCTGGGAGTTTTTAACTTTCAAACTAGTCTACACTCTGTCTCTAGCAATTTGTCAATGTTATTGTTCAAGCATTGCTACCAGTTACTGGCTTCAGCTGCTTCTGCTTCAGCTAAGTGAATATGCTTAGGTATTCCCTATATTCATCTGCCTCTCCAGTTTTTAGGGTGGTAGTTAGTCCTATGAAGTCAATTCTCTGTTGTATTTAAGGAAAGTCATTGATCATTGATTTTCAACTTGTTTAGCTTTTTCTTGTTTTGAGAGTGGGTGTGATGACTTCAAATCTTTCAATATAGAAAGAGCTGAAACCAGAAATTACAAGTTTTTTAATAACATAAATCAGAACGTGATTGTGATTTAGTCATACAAGAGGCTGTTATACAGCAATGAAACTGAATGAACTATAGGTACATGTAACAGCATCGATGACTATGTAGTTTTGAAGATAGGAAGCCAGACACAAAAAACATTTATCGTTTGATTCCACTTA
>NW_004444106.1:43473-45227 GCF_000243295.1 Trichechus manatus latirostris | reverse complement strand
TATACTGAGGTGTAATCCATACTGTAATCCAATCAGTATGGATTACACTTCAACATAAAGAAAACAAAAATCCTCACAATTGGACTAATAAACATCACGATAAACAGAGAAAAGATTGACGTTGTCAAGGATTTCATTTTGCTTGGATCCACAATCAACACCCATGGAAGCAGCAGTCAAGAGGACAAATGACATATTGCATTGGGCAAATCTGCTGCAAAAGTCCTCTTTAAAATGTTAAAAAGCAAAGGTGTCATTTTGAGGACTAAGCTGCACCTGACCCAAACCATGATATTTTCAATCGCCTCATATGCTTAGGAAAACTGGGGAATGAATAAGGAAGACTGAAGAAGAAGTGAGGCCTTTAAATTATGGTTTTGGTGAAGAATACTGAATAAACCATGAACTTCCAGAAGAATAAACAAGTCTGTTTGGGAAGAAATACAGCCAGAGTGCTCCTTGGAAGCGAGGATGACAAGATTTTGTCTCAAATACTTTGGGCATGTTATCAGGAGGGACAAGTCTCTGAAGGAAGACATCGTGCTTGGTAAGGTAGATGGTCAGTGATAGAGAGGAAGACCCTTGACGAGATGGATTGACACAGTGGCTGCAAAAATTGGCTTAAACCTACCTATGATTGTGAGTATGGTGCAGGACTGGGCAGTGTTTTGTTCTGTTGTACATAGGGTTGCAATGAGTCCAAATACACTTGACAACACCTAACAACATCAAGTTCATCTATCATATCCAGAAGTAGTAGCCCTGGGAAATTTTATTTTTCTTTTTGTTGTTTAATGGAACTCATTACAACATGCTTATATGGTGTTGGGACTGAGTCTATGGAGTGGGAGAGAATGATGATGAAGAAAGGGGGGGCATATCATTCAATCATTTAGAGTTGTGGAAAGAAACAGATGCCACATCCAAAGGGTAAATGAAAGAACTACTTATCACAGTGAGGGCAGGTGTTGAAAAGCAGCAGAGTCTTAGTTGGATAAGCACTCAAGCGATAGCAATGAAGGGAAGATACAACCACATCTAGCTCAAAGGAGGAAATTATGACAGCTGAAGCCACAAAAGCAGGAGCTGCTCAAAAGAAGCTGTGGTCCTGGAGGAATAGCACTATTACCAGACCCGTGGTCAGGCAATTTGGAACGCAAGATGTAGCATCCTACCCTTCCTGATCACACCCTGCGATCTTCTGTTTCTGCCTTCAGTTGCCAAACCTAAAGGTCTTTGAATGATGCACTCTATACAGGTCAGCTTCTCTGGACTCAGAGAAAGTAAGTGAATGGGTCTGAGGCAAAGGCAACAGAGAACACATAACATATGAAGGACTAAGTAAAGGAATAAAATCTTTGGTAAAACAAGAAATAATGAAATCCAGAATGTAAAGGATTGGCCCAAAAATGGGGGGAATGCTATTTCCTCCATTTTAACAGGAGGAAAGTCTAAGAAGGGGGAACAGGTATAGGTAGGTTTGTTGTGAGATTATGGTAGAATTTCCTTCAATGACTTCTATTTTATCAAAATATATGAAGTCACATCATCATATGAGAATAATAGACATAGGAAATAGATGTGAGAGTTTTGAAGAGAGAAGAGAAATTATGAAATAGTCGTCTAGAGGATACGGGGCATTCTTACTGGAGAAACACCATAAGGTGGTAGCACAGCACTGAGTATCCTCATGAGATTTGTTGTCCTGAATTTTAAGTGAAACTAGTTGGTCTGCTCATTTGATTTTCTTCAGT
>NW_004444106.1:37960-43373 GCF_000243295.1 Trichechus manatus latirostris | reverse complement strand
CTGGGCCAATCTGGAAAGTGACCTCCCCCTCTAGGCCCACCACTATGACAACCCTTCCCCCTGGAACTGAGTAGGTGTGGTTCTACCCCCCCTAGACCCATGCTGGAAGCCTTTATGACCTGTGAACCACTCTCAGGATCATTCTTTTTTTTTCTTGGACAACAGATGTCCACAGCCACACAGCTCCATTGACCCATTTTCTGCCTGTAGAAGCACTGTAGTACAACAGCCTTACTTCATTTCATCCCATCTCTGTCCCTTCAGTCTAAGTTGGCAGTGTTTCTGCTAACTTGATTGATTGGATCCACGAGTCACATGACTAATCTCTTCAGCAAACAACTGTCCAGGCATAACTTTTGTGTCCTTACAGTATGAAGAGGCTGAGAACTTTATGTATTTTTAAGTGCTATTTTCCATGAAACATTCAAACAAAATTCAGCCAAGTTTTTTTTGCCACTTAATGACAAAGATTGCCTTTCCTCCAGTGTCCAATAATGTGTTTATCATTTTCTTTTAAGGCCTCAGCAGAAGCACATTTAACATCCACATTTCTAGCAACATTCTGTTCTTGACAATATATGTATTCTCTGATAGAAGCTTTCTCTACAGCTCTCCTCACCTCTTACTGAGCCCTCACCAGAATCTCCTTTAACATCCATAATTTTACCTACAATTTCTTGTAGACAATCGAGGCTTTTACCATTAAGTGCCTCAAAACTCTTCCAGACTCTGTTAACCCAATCCACAACCACTTCTATGTTTTCAGATATTTATTGCAGCAGCATCCCACTTCCTAGTACCAAACTCTACTCCTGTACATTTTCTCTTTTTTTTAAAATGACACCAGTCATATAGGATTAGGAGTCACATTACGAGTATGACCTCAAAGATGATATATTTTGGCATACACAGCTCAATCCATAACTCTGCCTGATTCTGTCTTTCTGTAATACTAACATACAGAAAATTTTAAAAACATAGAAAAATGTATCTATAATCCTATGTCTAAAATAACTGCTGTTAAAACTTTGATGTACTTCTTTTCATTTTTCTTTCTTTGGCGCATCTTTTTTTTATTGTGGTAAAATACATGTAACATAAAATTTCCCATTTTACTCCTTTTAAAGTGTATAATTCAATGGCATTTAGTACACTTACAATGTTGTGCAATCATCACCGCTATCTAGTTCCAGAACATTTTCATCATGCCAAAAGAAAACCCTATACCCATTAGCAGTCACCCTTCTTCTACTCCCCTTTTTAGACCCTGTCAACCACCACTGTGCTTTCTGTTTCTATGAATTTACCCACTCTGGATAGTTCATGCTGGATGGCATATCTTTTTAAAAGCTAAGTGCAATTATAGTGTACAACTTAATATTATATTCCAAGTGTCCTTCCATGTAATCTTTATAACCCTTGTGTTAAGTGCGCCATAATATTCTATTGAGAAAGTATCATAACTAACTTACCGATTTCCTGTTCAGGGTTGTTGCAATTTTTTTTTTATGTATAATTTTGTTTGGTGCTATAGTTAACACCATAATGAACATCTTCATGCATACAGCTCCTTTCCAAGTTGTAATTATTTTCTTGGAATTGATCCCCATGTATGGGATTCTTGGATGGAAGCATGAAACATGGTGGTGTTCTTTATGTTCTCTTTTAACATATCCGTATATATTTTTAACAGGGTTATGTTAATTTTCCACCTTACTGGCTATACATAAATTACCAGTTTCACCACTCTCTTGCCAGCAGCAACCATTATCTTTGTGTGTGTGTGTACGTGTGTGTGTCCTTGATTTATGACATATAACTTTGAAAACAAAGATGCTTTTAGCTTCTCCATTTTGTCACCACTGGCAGAGTGATTTTCTCAGAAAAACTGGCATATCAAACTAGACAACATTTCCAATTTATTGCTCCTGTGAAAGTGGCTGCAGGATAACAACAAATAGAACAAGGAATTTATCTCAACACATACTGATCAGCAAATCCCATTCTGGTTGAATCCCATTTAGCATTTATGTAGACTTAATTAAATCACCATGGGGTTTCTTACAAGCAGAAGGGCCTTCAGGAAGTATGCTTGCTAAATACTCTTCAACAATGGTTGAGAGGAAATAAGTAAGTGATGTGGCTGGTTCTCAGAGCCCCTCGCATTTTCTCCATGTTCAGATCTCTACTAGAGCTCTGAGCTTGTACACAAACAATTGAGCTGAAGCTGGGGTATGAGGCAGGGCTTGTGGAGCAAGGCATTGGGCAATGTGATTTATAAGCATTGCACTTTCTGCTCTGCCCTTCTATCAGGCCACCTTCAGGAGCAAATTTGTCTTCCAGCACGGTACCAGGAATTTTCAGTATAAACAACCTAGCCTGCATCAAAGTACAGGGGCAGCCTGAAGGGAAGGGATAAGCAAGCCATTACTCACAATTCTTTTGGAAACCACTGGCTTGCTCAGAGTTCACTGGGTGGCTGGCTTTCTAACTAAGCACATTTTCCAAAAGCTGCCCATTGCGCTCTCTCTCTCTCTCTCTCCAGTTGAAACAAGTTCAATGTAGTCCCTGTGCTTTCATGACCCAAGCCTGTCTGGTAACATTCTGAGGATGTTTATGGTACCTTTATGACCCTGTGGTCTCTACTCTTGATCAGTTGAGTATCTCACTATCTTAGCTATGGGACTAAGCTTTAGCTTTACTTACACTGACTCATCTGATCATGTCACCACTCATCTGTTAATGGAGGCTTGCATGTTGCTCTGATGCTGAACAGGTTTCAGAGGAGCTTCCAGACAAAGATGGACTAGGAAGAAAGGCCTGGTGATCTATTTCCAAATATCAGCCAGTGAAA
Organism: Trichechus manatus latirostris; assembly: GCF_000243295.1. Taxonomy (NCBI): domain Eukaryota; kingdom Metazoa; phylum Chordata; class Mammalia; order Sirenia; family Trichechidae; genus Trichechus; species Trichechus manatus. The sequence continues at coordinate 40,519 of NW_004444106.1, read as the reverse complement.
ACCCTGTGGATCACAATGGTCCAATCCCATTGTGCACAGGACTTCCATGAGTTGGGGGTCGACTCGCAGCTAACAATAACAACAAGGAGAGAAGTACCGTAATTATTCCAATTTTACAGAGGAAGAAACTAAGGCTAAGGGAAGTTGAGGGACATGTCCCAAGTCACATAGCTAATCAATGGCAAGGGTAGGCATTAAACTCAGTTCTCTCCTGCCTGATTTTTGAGTTCAAGCTTTTAAATACTACTCTATACCCAGATTCTGGAGAAGAGAAACCAAAGATAACTTTCCTGGAAGCATTTGCTCTTGTATGGAGCCCCAGGAATGCAGGAATGCACTGACATAATTGCCAATGTAGTGTTCTCTCCTGATCAAGCTTGGCTTTCTGTATTTTAAAGCCTTTAGAAGAAGCTTGAAGTTAATTAGACCTGAGGGTGACATCCAGCATATGAAGAGATTGGCAGAATAAGAGGAGTTAAGAAAATTATGCTTCAGTTAGTGAAATGTTGTCTCCCTAATCTTTGTCCATTGAACTCCCAGTCTCCATAAATTTTGAAGTCTATTTGCAGAACTACTGTAAATAGATTACTTCCACAAACGGCTGAAAGGATGTTGGAACCAGCTTATCCATCCCCCTCAATTTATAGATGAGGACCTGAGAGGGGAAGTCATTTGGCCAGGAGCTGGAGCTGGCACCTTGGCTGTTATAGCCTCAGTCTCACTTTCCCTCAAGGAGACCAATGTCACTTGTCATTTTAAGGACAGGGAGATGGCATTTCCCTGAGACCAGTGGGTGATGACTCAAGTAGTCCTTATTTACAAAGGTAAGAACTCCATTTGATTTGATTTGCTTTGCAGGCCCCAGGTGGTGGTGACGTGGTAGGTTAACAGCTTCTTTGAATATGAAGACATGCGAATTGGGAAGCAGCTGAATGTAATAGAAAAAATAAAACTGGGAGTTGAAGGCCAGGGTCAGAATCCTGGTTCAGCAGCTTGCTTCTTGTTTGATGTTTAGAGCTTTATAATCTCTCTAAGTCGATATTGGGGAGCCTTGGTGGCATACTGGTTAAGAGGGTGGCTGCTAACCAAAAGGTCAGCAGTTCAAATCCACCAGCCGCTCCTTGGAAACCCTATGGGCAGTTCTACTCTGTACTATAGGGTTGCTATGAGTCGAAATTGACGGCACCTAATAATAAGTCAATATTGTTCACCACCATATCCCTAGTGTCTACTACAGAGCCTGACACATACTAGGTGATACATATATACACTCAAGTATGACTCATTGTTAAAAATAGTCATTGAATGATAATCATCACCATGGTCTCTGAAATCAGGCTGCCTGGCTCAACTTTGCATTAAATCTGTGACCCTAGAAATAATCTATCATTGTCAAGCCTTAGTTTTGTTATTATTGTTGTTAGGTGCTGTCAAGTGAATTTTGACATATAGCAATCCCATAGAAATGCCCCATAGGGTTTAGGGTAATAATAGGTCCTACTCCACGGGGTCGTTGGGAAGACTAAATGAGAGAATGTAAGCGTAGGACCTGGCACTTACTAAGTACTCAATAAACATTTTCTGTGATTATCATTCTATAAAAGTGTGAGGAGAGGTGACAAGAGATGGAAAGGAAAAGTTGAGAAGAGACTGTATCTTGAATGGCTTTGAATGTCACACTGCAGAATTGAACTTATTCCATGAACATCAAATTTTATGGAACTAATTCCAAATTGTGCAAGTCTTGGGTCAACCTGCTTCTACCATGCTAGAAATGTATCTAAGACAAGTAAATCAGAAAGGCCAACAGAAGCCTTCCATCTGGCCTTCCTTCCCTTCTTTCATTCTCTTCTCCATCTCCCCCTCCATGTTTGGCCCCCTCCCTTCTTTCTTCCTTCCTCAGCCTGGACATCAGATGGCAGATCTCATTTGCAAAATTCACTGTTTTGTTTGCTGAATGTCTAGCTGGCTAATTTGCCTAACCCTGAGTAAGTGATGAACACAGGGGAGATGTTTAAACCTATCCAACTTGGCAGAAAAGCAAATCACAAAACCTTATTAAAATCTCCTGTGCTGTCTCTCCTCTCTTTCTTGTCACCAAGGTAGTTGGAATCTCTGTCTTCGGCCTCTTTCTCCTCTCATCCTGTCTGATTCATGTGTTGATGTCTCGATTCTGAACCAGCTGCTGTGACGAACTGTGATATCACAGACAGGATTTATTAGCAACAAAAGCATCTGTCAGGAGAGAGTGCAAGAGGCTGGGGAATGCTCCACGGGAAGACAGGGGCTGAGCTCAGCCTGGGACAATCAGCAAGGCTGTGGCTACACTGTTATTTATTAGTAATAAAATAAATAAATAAAAGTAGCTTTTGTGCTAAGTGTTTTAAACACATTATCTTCAATTTTCATATTAACCCTATGAGGCATATATTATTATCCCTATGTTATAGATGAGGAAGCTGAGATTCAGAGACATTCAGTAGCTTGCCCAGGTTTGGATAGTTAGTCATTGATATCACAAGGTTTTAGATTTAGGTCCTATCCAAAAACAAAAAAAAA
>NW_004444106.1:36911-37575 GCF_000243295.1 Trichechus manatus latirostris | reverse complement strand
AATTTTTGTATGTTGCTAGTTCATCTACTCATCTGGTTTTTAGTCATTAGTGTTCATTGTGTCAAGTCTATTATTGAGATGGTCTCTAAATTCAGGTGGCATATATTCAGGGTTGTATTTTGGGTCTCATGGACTTATTTTAATTTTCTTCAGCTCTGACTTAAACTTGCATATAGGCAGTTGATGTTCTGTTCCACAGTAGGCCCCTGGCCTTTTCTGACTGATGATATTGAGCTTTTCCAACGTCTCTTTCTGCAGATGGAGTCGACTTGATTCCTGTGTATTCCATCTGGCAAGGTCCACGTGTGTAGTTGCCACTTATGTTGTTGAAAAAAGTATTTGCCATGAGGAAGTCATTGGTCTTGCAAAATTCTTTCACGTGATTGCCAGCATTGTTTCTATCACCGAGGACATATTTTCCAATTAACAATCCTTCCTCTTTGTTTCCAACTTTTGCATTCCAATCACCAGTAATTATCAATCATATTGATTGCATGTTTGATCAATTTCAGACTGCAGAAGTTGGTAAAAATCTTCAGTTTCCTCATCTTTGGTATTAGTGGCTGGTGCATAAATTTGAATAATAGTCACATTAACTGGTATTTCTTGTAGGCTTATGGATATTAGCCTATCACTGACAGTGTTGCACTTCAGGGTAGATCTT
>NW_004444106.1:17852-36811 GCF_000243295.1 Trichechus manatus latirostris | reverse complement strand
TGATGAATGTTTAAGTTACCAAGAAGGATGAGAAGATTGGGGATAGGAAGAAAGATTGTGAGCTAGAAGCTTTGTTGTTGTTAGTTGCTCTGGAGTCAGTTCTGACTCAGGGAGACCCCATGTGTGCAGAGTAGAACTGCTCCATAGGGTTTTCAAGGCTATAACCTATCAGGAGCGTATCACCATTGTCTATCTTCTGAGGTGCCTCTCTGTGTTCAAACCACCAACCTTTCAGCTAGTAGTTGAACGCTTAACTCTTTGCATCACCCACGAACTCCATGAGCCAGAAGCTAACACACAGTAAATAAAGAAATCTAAGGACTGCTGGCCTTCATTTTCCCAACACACATACATATACACACAGCTCAGCTCTGTCAGATGGCTTCCAATGGCCGGCAGATCAAGCCTGCTGCCCTTTACAATAGCTTTGTGCCAGCATGAGATAATCCTCTGGAATTCATCTGGATTTCTATGTGTCTCCACTGCGAGAAGAGGATTTCAGGGTATTGCCAAGGCCACATTATAGCCTGCACATGCTCAAGTTTTCTCTGATTTAATAAATAAACTAAAAACAAAAATGCCCAAAAACTATTAGGGCATTGAGAAAAACTAATTATACAGGTAACATCCTCACCCCACCCCAATATTTATTTATCTTATTGAGAAGCAGAGAGGTAACTATGTGGTTTGTGTATAATTGACTCTATACTCAGATTTGTTAGCATAATGCCATTCCCCTTGGACATGATTGACTGAGGGTTGGGCAGGTAGACTAAGTTTTAATTAACAACTGGAGTGAAGCTCAGGACTTCTGTTTGATGGTTGGGAAAAGAGAAGTTCTCTCAGACTCTGATAAGGCTTATGCAGATGTGAAGCCTAGACCTGCTTCAGCTCTTTGGCTACCGTGAGACAAAGTCAGGATGGCATAGCCTAGAGGATGCCAGAGAAACTGAAGAAGAAAGAATGCTGATCAAACCATGCACAAAACCTATGATTCTAGACTTCTTTTTGTTGTATGAGTTCACGATCCTGTCCACATTTAATCCAGTTTGTTCAGGTTTTCCATAAATTGCACTTGGAAGCATCCAACTTATTTTACATAGCTCCTTTCTGTGCCTAAATCAAATTTAGCCAGAAGAGCACCAAGATGAAGACTGATATTTCGCCAACTCTGAAGGCTGAGCAAGGCACACACTGATAAGGTAATGTTCTGTTTCCTGATAAGATTTGGTAGAACTTCTCTAATGGGAGTTCTCCAGTAAAACAAAAGAACGCTGAGTGACCTGAGGATTTCATTCAAATTTAGTTGTACCTGTTCACATGAATATTACTCTCTGGCACTGCCAACAGAAGCAGTGGTCTGATTTCCGGTGAGGAACATATATTGTGCAAACACACTTGGCATCATCAAAAAGGTCCTTCTCTGCATATACAAGCTCTAACATTCTTTTTCTCTTCAGGCCCCTGCTCCTTGAGAACGGAGCTGATTTAAGCTGTTAGATTGTGAAATATAGCTTGCTCTGATGCCCCAAGGGAACTCAGTGGAGAGACCGCTGGCAGCTGATTAGGTCAGAAATGCAGCCATATCAAACACGCCTATTGACAATCTAGCTTGAAAGCCAAGCGCTTCTCTTGCCTGTTAGGCTGCTCCAGTGAGCCTCATTGCTGTGCACACCTAATGAGGAAAGAGACTCAGAAAGAGTTCATGGAAGGACAGTGCTTCCCTCGAAAACTGGCAACCAAGCTCTCTGTTGCATAAAGCACCACTTGATTTACCTACAGGAGGAAAAGTTGATATTTAAACAGCTTCAAGGTCTGGGGAAAGAAACAACCTAACTAGGCTCCCCTTTAGAAACTTGGGCTTCTTAGGGGAAGGAGCAAGCAGGATTCAGGATAGAAAATGTAATCAACTTTGCCAGTATTTTACTTAATAAGGACTGAATTTTAGCTCCTGATTTCCTCAGCTCTCTTTGGCTACAGGTGTTTTTTAACTTCAACGGGCAGATCGGTCCTTCCTAGCAACTAAGACACAAGGCAGAATACAATACAAGCTCCATTTGCCCCAGAAAATGATAGTATCTTTGATATATTACAGGTTATAAGGCTGAAACTGTGGACGTATAAAACTTATCCACAGTCAGAGAGCAAAAAACGTTGCTGCGGAGATGTAACCCGCTGCCATCTGATAGCAGTGATTTGAAATGGTTTGTTCTGGTTCCCAAATCCCTGCTGAGAATTCCCATTTCCAACCCAGATATACTGAATCAGAATCTACAGTTTAACATGATCCCCCAGGTGATTCTTATGTATAACGTCCTGGAAACTTGTTGTAAGTGCAAACTCTCAGCAGGGAACTTGTTAGAAATGCAAATTCCCAGCAGGGGTTCAAACTGGACAAACCGGTTCAAAGGCCTTCTGATTGCAAACTCTTTCTCCTATAATAGTGGTTGCCAATTGTGGCTGCACATTGGAATCACCTGGGGATCTTTGTACAAAGTATTGATAAACAGTTCTCACCCCAAACCAATTAAATCACAGTATCCTAGGGTAGGGCTTGGACATCAATATATTTTTTAAATCTCCTTAGATGGTTTTAAATTGCTGCTGGGGGTAAGAAAAATGGGGCTATAGCAGAGATTCTCAAATATTAATCTTCATACCAATCATTGGTGGAATGTTGTTAAAATGTAGATTGTGGGATGAGGCCTTGTTGTTGTTATGTGCTATCGAGTCGATTCCAACTCATATCGACCCTATAGGACTGAGTAGAACTGCCCCATAGGGTTTCCAAGGAGCAGCTGGTGGATTTGAACCACTGACCTTTTGGTTAGCAGCTAAGCTCTTAACCACTACGCCACCAGGGAACTTCTAAGAAGCTCCCAGGTGATGTTGATGCTGCTGGTTGAGGGAGCACACTTTGAGTAGTGGACCACACTTTGAGTAGTAAGGCTCTGTAACAGTAGTTCTAAAAATTTGGTATGTATAAGAATCACCTAGGGTAAAAAGAAAAAGAAAAATATCACCTAGAATGCTAATAAAGAATACAGAAACTCAGGTTTGTTGAAGTAGGAAAGTACTTGAGCTTCCCTATTTAAATTAACTTCCCCAGAATTACAGTATAATGCACTGATTTTCAAACTTGGCTGTATGCTGGAATCACCTAGGTAGTTAAAAACACACACTCGCACACATACACACCCACCCACACACACACAAAACTGATGTCTGAGTTCTACTCCCAAAGATACTGATTTCATTGATATGGTTGAGAACAGTAGCATTGGGATTTTTAAAAGCTCTCTAGGTGATTCTAATATGCAGCTAAGGCTGAGAATCACTGGTGTATGCAGCCTTCTACAAACTTGCCCAATAATAAGAATAGCAGATTCCTTGGCCATAACCCAGGCTTCATGAATTGTAATCAATGGGGGAGTAACCTGAAAAATCTATATTTTTAACAAGCGCCACAGGTCGTGTTTTGATCAAACAAGTTTTAAAAGTAAAGGTTAAACACTGGGCACAAAACAAAATGACCCCAGGAATGTATAACTAAAAGATTTTCTCCTTTTTCTTTGGGTCCCGAACGGATTTCACCTCTCTTACCGAATTTTGAAAATTTGGATTTCATCTTCTACTTGTCAGAAGCTAAACTTCGGTTAGTGTTTGGTGTCTGCCATTAACTATAACCATTGTTTGTGTCTCAAAGACATCATTTCTGTTCTTGGGACCTGTTTTATTTATTTATAAAATGAGATTGTCATACGAGTCAGTCTTTAAGGGATTTTCTATAACTACATTATGTAAAGGTTTGCCTCTCACAAATCTATTCCACCTTCTCCTAGTAGCAGACCTTCTTTTTTCTTTTTTTTTTTTTTAAATTGAGAATTTTCTACTCTCCCACTCTCTGACCCAGCTTCAGGAGTTGGCATATGACCTAGACCAGAGTCAATCAGTGTATCCCATAGTCCTGCCCACTGACTGGTTCAAGAATGGGCAAATGGCCCAATTAGAACCACCACCCCCACGACTCCCCAAGAAAGCAAAACCAACAAAGAGTCTTTTACTTCTAGGAGACAGACAAGTACTCTTTCCCTGTTTAGCTGAACCTGTGAGGATGTGAAGAGGAATTGTTGTATTCATCTTGCCTCATGAAGGAGAACCTGGACCACTGAGACTGAGAATAAAACCAATAGAATAGTCAAACTGAAAGATGGAGGCAAACCAAATTCTGGCTACATTGTTTAACCCCTGGATCCAACCATACCTGAAAACATTCCCTTTTGATTTTCTGTTGTGAACCAATTTGAATTCTTCACAAGCCGGTTTAAACTGAGTGTCCTTTCACTTGGAATTAAAAAAACACTTCACCGAAGTAGTATTTTGAAGGTGACTCAGGAATATACCACATTAATAAAAAATGTGGTTAACATTTTCAAGATGATTCAGGAATACTCCACAAGAATATACAACCTAAAAAGAATATACATAAAACTGGAATGTGAGCAGAAAAAGCTACCCCCTTGCAGGGTTTTCACCACTTAATAAGGCATTGGGGCAGATAAGAGTGTGGTTTGTAAAGTTAGTTGTCAACGAGAAGGGAAAATTTTCTATCATGCGCTTTGGCAGTACTTGTCTTTTCTCTATGTCTGCTTCATTCTTCCCTACTACTGCCTGGCCAATTACCTCCATATTTATCTGGCGAATTGGTGTGGGTAACAACCACACTAATGGTGCAGGAGACAAGAGCCAACTTCAGTCCTCAAAGGTCTCAAAAGCAACTCATTAGCAGACACATGAACTCATGTTTAATGTAATGTACATATACAGAAAGATGTATAGATATAGAAATATAGATATGTGTGAAGACCTGAGTTGTATGTATACATATATTTCCTAGCTTTGTCTGCTGAGATGGCCCAAAAGTAGTGATATCCCTACGAGCAACAAGAATGTCCCTGCTCAGATTTTGGTATCTAAATGCCATTCTCCTTGGAGAAACAACTGACTCTAGGGCTGGCGTAGGAAATATACAGGATGAGATCAACTTATTTTATAGTGCCAGAAAGTAAGTGCTTAAAAACATAGAAAGATGGGGCATGTCAAGAACACCCAGTGACCTAAGCTTGGGCAATGTGGGCAACAAAATAAATAATACGATATTGGATTATAATCCCTAAAATAAATGTACACAAGTCCATATTGATATAAGCCAACGATTAAATAAATAAATAAATGGCAGACAAGAAACGAATCTTCCATACAGAATAATTCCAAACAATATATGTGCATACTCCCCCATCCACGAAGCCCTTTGAATGTGGGCTAGACTTAGTGACTCATTTCCAAAGAACAGAGTGTGGAAAGAGAAAAATAATAATTTTCCAGTGGAGAGGCTGAGCAGACGCCATCTTAACCAAGTGATCAAAGTTAATAGCACCAGCGATAAGTCATGTTGATAGACTACACTCCTGATGTGATGTCATTAGAAAAGCACTTTACTTCTGTGGTATTCTTCCCAAAACCCATCACTTCAGTCTCATGAGAAAAATATACAAAGTGAGGGACAGTCAACACAATACCTGACCAGTCCTCTTCCAAACTGACAAGATCAGGAAAACAAGGAAAGACTGAGAAACCATCACAGACCAAAAGAGATTACGAAGATATGACAACTAAAAGCAGCCTGGCGTAATTATGTAAGATATTACAACAGGGAAAACTTTGTGAAGGGTGTATGGGGAAAGCCTATACTATCTTTGCAAATTTTTTGTAAAATCTAAAATTATTCCAAAATTAAAATATGTAATCTTCCAATATTAAACGTCACGGCAGCTTTGGGAGAAAAAAAATTCCCCAGTTGATTGTAATATTCAGCCAGGATTGAGAACCGCCTTCCAATATCCACACTAGTCTCCATGATTATATATATGCAAACACATAAACACATATTTTAAAAAATCATCAATATTTGATTTAAGTGTATCATACTATGCACTTTAATGATCTCAAAGATGGCACAGGACTGGGCAATGTTTCATTCTGTTATACGTAGGATTACCATGAGTCAGAGCTGACATGATTGCATCTATCAGCAACATGCACATTACTTTGCAATTTGAGGTTCTCATTTATATGTACATGTGTTATGTGCCATCAAGTCGATTCTGACTCATAGTGACTGCATAGGACAGAGTAGAATTGCCTCATAGATTTTCTTAGGCTGTAATCTTTATAGGAGCAGATCGCCGGGTCTTTTCTCCTGTGGAGCTCCTGGTGGGTTTGAACTACCAACATTTTGGTTAGCAGCCATGAGCTTAACCATTGTGTCACCAGAGCTCCTTTATATGTACGTAGCTCCATAATATCCCATAATAATATGAGTATACCCGTATTATTTATTCCATCATTCTTTTCTCGCTAGACATTCAGTTTGTCACATTCTGTTTTCTATATGTCCCACTGTCTTGTTCCATCAAGCATGTCTGTAATGTTGATTCTAATGCTTTGGGCCAGTATTTTTACGGATGGTTTTGTGATCCCTCCCGGACAAAAGGTATATCTTCGCTTTTTGTCTGTTGCAAATCCTTTTCTGTTCCCAGCTGCACAATGGCACATTCTGAAGGGGTACCCACATTTCTGTTTTTGGATTCCCTCTTCACCCTTTTCAAGCCCTGAACTGGAAAACCATTGTCCCTGTGCCCTGAGGCAAGAGGCATCGTGAGTTGCTCAGCAACACAGGGCCAGTGACAGTGAGAGTGGGAGAGCATGCCAAAACTGCTCAGAAATGCACCCACAGGCAGGGGATGTGGTGAGGCGAACTGAAGACTGGTCCCAGGAAAGGCAGTGGGTGGTCCAGATGCAGCGTTCTAGGAGAAGGAGTCTTGCTCCTTTCTTTCCCCACACACCAGAAGGATTGTTTTAAGATGTAGATCAGATCCTGCCCTCACTAATCCCTGCCACTCCAACTCTTCTATGATTTTCATTTTCACTTTGAATAAATGACAACCTCCATTCTGTGATCTTAAAGACCTGCATTTTCTGTATTTTGGGATACTTCTCTGATATCATCACATGCTGCTCTCTGAATTGCTGACTCTGTTACAGTCACTCTGATCACTTATTAGTTCGTGGATGGCTCTGTCCTAACTCAGTGTCTTTGTACTTGTGCACTCGATTCTCACCTCCCATGTCACTTCTTCAGACAGGCCTTCTCTCACCACCCTATCCTAATATACCTGTTGGTCCGTACCATTATAACTAGACAGATAGGTGTCATTGAGTTGATCTGACTCCTGGTGACCTTATGTACAAGAGATCAAAATGTTGCCTGGTCCTGCATCATCCTCATGATTTCTAGCATGTTTGGGTCCATCATTGCAGATGCTTTGCCAATCCATCTCACCAAGGGTCTCCCTCACCCTCTCTGGCCCTCTGCTTCACCAAACATGATGTCCTTCTCCAGCGATTGATCCCACCTAATGACATATGGAGCCCTGGTGGTGCAGTGGTTGAGAGCTATGGCTGCTAACCAAAAGGTTGGCAGTTCAAATCCACCAGCCACTTCTTGGAAACCCTATGGGGAAATTCTTCTCTGTCCTATAGGATCACTATTAGTCGGAATCGACTTGACAGCAACGGTTTTTGTTTTTGTTTTGTTTGTTTATTTAATGACTTATCCAAAGCAAGCAAGTCAGACAGTGTTATCTTGTGATTCATAATGTTTTCACTGGCTAATTTTTGGAAGTAGACTGCTAGGCCTTTCTTTCTAGTATGTCTTAGTCTGGAAGCCCTGCTGCAATCTGTCCGTAATGGGTGACCCTGCTGGGATTTGAAATACTGGTGGCATGGCTTCCAGCATCATAGCAACATGCAAGGCACCACAGTATAACAAACTGACAGACAGGTGGTGGTTCTGTACAATGACACAATATTTATTCCCTTCCTAGCACATTTCACAAACTATAAATGCTTTCTATTTTAAATGACCCTGTGTAAAAACTATCTCAGTCCCTGAGAGCAGGGACCTGGCTACCTGGTTCATCCCTAGTGTCTAGCACAATGTAGATACTCAATAAAAATTTTATTGAGTGGATAAATAAGTGTACCAAGAACTGTGAAAGGTCTGAGATGTTTCCCTACTTCCAAATTAACAAATTAGCACAGTTTGATGGATGTTAGTGGAAGACACAAAACTCCTGAGTCAGAGATGAAGGGAAATTTACTAATCATAGAAATAGCCAGAGTTTCAGCATTTTTGCTGGCTCCCTGAACCCCAAATTCCACAGGGTGATGTGGAGAGTGCCAGGTGACGGCTGCACACACAGTGGGGTGTATTGTAGGAGAGGAACGCTGAACTTAGGGAATTGAATCTTTTATAACAAGTAGTAATCATGCCTGTACGTGCTTCAGATAGAGACTATTTTCCAAGGCTGTCAACAAAGCTGCCCTATGCTCTAGAGAGAAACTCTATCTCTATCTTCCAAGGCTGATTGCTATACAAACATGCTCGAAAAAATGGTCTGGAACAAAGTCAGTCAGTGCCTCTGCTCACAAGACGTGCAGAAATGCAAGAGATCCTTCAAGAATTGTCTCCAAAAGAATCGATGTTTCATTTGAAGGTTTAAGAGATGTCTGTCCTGAACTATTTACACAGATCTGGCACAATAATAGTGAATCCAGAACTTAAGTATTTCCAAAACATTCATGCATATCTTAGAATCTCCACGGTAGGGATGGAGATTGACAGAAGTATCCAACCCTCAGAGATGGGAGCTAGCATGGATTTGCAAAGCACCAGGGCCCCAAACACACGGCCTAGGATTCCAGGTGAAGTTCTGGTCCATGGTGGCATGGAATGCAGGTGGCCAATAGTTAATGCAAAGCAGAAAGACCAAAGTGAACCTATGCTTCTGTGAGCGGGGCAATCATAGATGTATGAAGCTCTATGAGGACAGGAATAGCATTTACCTTACTCATCCTTGTGTCATTGTTTAACGTCTCTGCACCCCATTTTTTCCTCATCTGTAACATGGGGATTATAATAATATTGGCCTCATAGGGCATAGAGAGGATTTGAAGAGTTAGTGTAGGTTACGTGCATAGAACGGTGCCCAGTATAGAGTAAGCCATCAATAAATGCTAGCTATTAATAACATTTGTTACTCATATAATTAAATGTAATTTAAAATATCATTTAGGAAAGGAAAGGAGGGAAGAAGGAAGGCAGAAAGATTGGTTTATGTTGCTTTTCCAAAGTAAGGACAGGCTTTGATCTGGAGAATATGTTTACAAAACAAAATGTCCTCTTGAATCATCTGGAAATGTCATCATCTTCCTCCCACAATAGGGGTAATTATCATGGCTGGAAGCTATTTCTTTAACACATATCCAATCAGGATGTGGCAGCCCAAGAGTTCAGAGACAGGGAAATGTCTTTCTCTCTCTTTCTTTTTAACATAATCTAAATTTAACAAGCCCATTAAAGCAAATGTTTCAACAGGCGACATTGAACTGATTACAATATTTAATAAATCCTACTCCCAAACTAGGGCTTTTAAAAGCCAGCAAGGAACCCTTTTGTGCCAAGATCTTGTGGGAGTGTTAGATGGGGAACCCCCTTCGTGCTCCATCAGAAAGAGGGAAATAATTATGATCACCTTTAAAGGTGCCGTTTATAGTTTCTAATTCACTTGATAATGTTGCCTGAATTCTCCCACCCAGCTTTTTCCCAGAGTAATGTAAAATGCTCTTTCAATGGAGATGTTCTCTGTTCTGAGATTTTAAAACCTGGCCAAAGGTGACTAGTCCTCACCCTGGTCTCTGTACTAGATGTGACACTGGGTGAGTCACCCTGCGTTTCTGGGCTTTATTTGCTCAACTGTAAAACAAAGGGGTTTGACCAACCAGCTGAGGAGTTTGCTTTGCTGGGTGCTGCCTCCATGATTACATGGCTAGAGTTACTCCCGTTAGCTAAGTAGCTGGGGGAAGGGCAACATTCCCATGAAAACTGATTCTGTGACTACCGAGCCTTCTGTTCCCTGTGTGCATAGTCTTTTTTGTATACACATTGAGGTCCTTGTGTTTTAACACGCCTTCCTACTGCACTTGGCACATGGAAGGTACAGCTTGTTAGGGTGGGAGGTGGGGATGTCCCCATTCTGGAAAGGCCTTTCCTGGGACCGAGAGGAGGTGAATCTGCAACTGGAAATAAGAAGTGAGGGAGCAGGGCTTAAGGGTGCCTGGGTCTGTCCCTAAGAAGGATTGTGTCTCTCAGATTGTTTCTTCATCTCTCAGAGCACCTTCTTTCTTCTCTGAGGACAGAGGGGAGGGGTCTCTGACCTCTGTGTGTCTGGGTCTCTGTCCCTTGGCTACCTTTTTTTCTGACAATACCCAGCCCTGTCCAGTGTGCGTCTGTCTATACGCCTCCGACCTTGCTGTCTCCCTGGCACAGCTCTTCTGCTGTTCTTTGGGGGCACATGACTCTTGGCGTGTGCCGCGCCATCTGTCGCAGTGCATTTCTCCTCTGCTTTTTGCTCCTTGGGAACCCTATGAGGCAGTTCTACTCCGTCCTCTAGGGTGACTAGGAGTCAGAATCGGCTCCATGGCAACTGGTTTTGTTCTTTTTTCTCGTGGTCTGAAATTTACTGACCTTTGTGGCTTATGGCCTGTGTGGGTATCTGAAATGGTTGAGACTTTTCAAGATCCAAAACTGACAGCCAGATAAAAGGAAAGAAAAGTCAGCCTCGGAAAGTCCCAGAGCCTAGGACCAGCCCAAGGTAACCACCTGTATAACTGTGTTCACAGCCCCGGGGAAATTTTCCTTCCTTCAGAAGCCCAGGGCCTGATGGGAGGCAGTACAATGAATCAGCCAGGCCCCAGGCTCCCCAGAGGAAGGGAGGGAAACCCGGAGAGCCATACATCATCTGTGTATTCCTGCCTCTTGGCTGTGGGCTGCTCAAAAAACAGGCCAGAGAGGTCCCTATATCAGATGGGCTGACAGCCTCACCCTCCTCTTCTTCCCAGGGAAATCATGCTGTGGTTGGTCATGGGATTTGCTTGGAACACCAGCCTAGGCATAAATACACAGCAGAAAGGTGGATTCCCTCCTGGAAGCTGTACTGGACGCTCCTGGCGCTAGCAGCCAAGCCGATTTTTCTTTCCTCCATGCCTTCTCCAGCTCCCGGCTGTTCCAGGAGAGCCCAGGCTCCTCCTGGCTGAGATGCAGAGGGAGCCACACAGTTTCCCGAAAGGCCATCACTGCATTGTCACTGCCTGCTTTCCCCACCCCCAGATCCTAGGCCATGTGCAGGAACAGCCTGGTTGTACCCCCAGAAACTAACGTGGTGCTAGGCACTCAGCCAGGAGAAATACATATTTGCTGGAAGACTTAAACTCGCAAAGAGAAGCAGAAGGAGATCCCAATCCAGGCAGAAGCCTCTATAGCCTTCAGCTTTCCAACAGTCCCTCTCTGTTCTCTGCCGGGTCTTCATCTTCCCCTACCCCTAGATTTTTTTCTTCAGAAAGGCCAGAATGCTATTTAAGAAGTAAGTGAAAAGGCTGCCTCATAGAAAGCCACGAGGTGGGATATCAGAGGTGGAAAGGAGACTTAGTTTAACCTGTAGACAAATACTCTTTGATTATTTTAATCATCTATAGGAATTTCCCAATCAAATATGAATACATACTTTATATTTTGAACAGGTAATATTACACATGGTAGAACATTTTAAAAGGACAAGTAGATCCATTGACAATGAAGTTTCCCTCCTACCCCTGTGGTAGGCAGAATAATGACCCTCAGTTCCCTAAACTACAAATATGTTACCTTATATGACAAAGGGGATTTTGTTGACGTGGTTAAGTATTTTGAGATGGTAAGATTATTCTCGAGTGTCCAGGTGGATATGATGTAATCACAAGGGTTCTTACAAGAGAAAGGTAGGAGGTCAGAATCAGAGAAGGAGACGTGAGGAGGAAGCAGGAGGCTGAGTGATGTGGCCATGAGCCAAGGAACGTGGGCAGCCTCTAGAAGCTGGAAAAGGGGAGGAAAGAGATTCTGTCCTAGAGCCTCCAGAGGAATGCAGCCGTGCTGCTCCATTTTAGACTGCTGGTCTCTAGAACTGTAAGATAATAAATGTGTATTGTCTTAGTCACTAAATCTGTGGTAATTTGTCACAGCAGCAATAGGAAACTAATACAATTCCTAACTCTTCAGTTCCCCTCCCAGAGGCAATTCCTTCTCCCTGCCCCTTGTGTCTCCTTCCAGAAATACTCTATGTATGTACAAGCATATGTGTGATTGATACATAGATACATAGGTGCAGAAAGAGAGAAAGGAAGATACCTACACAGAAAGACACATGGATACATAGATACCTATAGATAACTTAATGCATATGTCATATGTAATACGTATGTATGTATGTATAAAACATAAAAGATAAGTTTGTAGGTGTGTATATATGTTTACTTTGTGTATACTACACGCCTTTCATCTTCTTGCTTTTTCCTTTTAGCAGGATGTCTTGGAGATCTTTCCATATCAGTGCATATAGATATGTTTTCTTCCACCAAAAATGTTTTACTAAAAAGTATGGGAAAAATCAGCAAGAAATTCTCTGAAACTCAGTATCTGTTGTCATTTTTGTTTCTACTGACATTGTGAGGGACTTCTACTTCCTGACGTACCTCTTCCTTAGTTTCCTGAAAGATTTTGTAGATAATTCTGAGAGTAATGACTGAGAGGAAGAATGTTATTTTATTTCTGATTTTCTGTCCACTTCTCCCTGGCCATCTTTTGTGCCTGGTGTCTCTTTCCAAAAAAAGGAAGACCCACTCAGGCCAGAAGAACATGTGTAAACAAGGGGTGACTGGCCACATGTGTACTTGTCCCGTATCTGTACTTGGGTTATTGGAAATTATCAGCCCAAGTGACACCCATTTCTCTGACGTCAGGCAATGCTGGGTTCAAACTCTGGGCATTTACTAGGTGTGTAGACCCTCCTTACTTGCTTCATCCTGTAACATAACCCCTGAATATATCAGCTTCCTCACTTAGTGGTGTTGAAGATTAAATTAAATGCTATGTCATGAATAAGCACTTAGCAGAGTGCCTATCAGACAGGTGAAAAAAGATGCGATCCTCTCCCCACAAGCCTCCCTCTCTCCTGACCAAAACAAGGTTACTAACAGCTGCAGATGATGACCTTTGTCCTTGTGCCAGTCACTGTGTTCAGCGCCATCCTGTTTGATCTTTACAATAATTCTGAATGGTGTTACCTGTTCCCTATTTTACAGAAGGAACCCTGGTGGTGCAGTGGTTGAGAGCTATGGCTGCTAACCAAAAGGTTGGCAGTTCAAATTCACCAGCCACTCTTTGGAAATCCTGTGGGGCAGTTCTACTCTGTCCTATAGGGTAGATATGAGTCAGAGTCAACTCGACAAAAATGGGGTTTATTTTACAGAAGAGGAAACTAAGCTCAGAGAGAAGATTAATGTATTTAAGGTCACACCGCTCGCATGCTAGAGTGAGGATTCAGGGTAGGTCTCTGACAGTAGAGCCTAGAATCACTTTTACCTCCCTTGCATTTATTAAGATTGGTAGCAAACAGAAACAATGGACATGGCACTTTTGCAGGCATGCTAGCAAATTCATGAAGTTTCTCCTATTTTTCTTACCTGTCACTTCCCCAAGGAAGCCTTCTATGGCTCCCTAAGTTTAATTAGATCTACCTTTCACACAGTCACAAGCAATTTGTGCTAAGGGCAATCAGGAAGAAATGGGGGATGTAAGTCATGAAAAGAGGTAGGTAAAGAGATGGCCTCCCTTTTGCTGCCAAGGGCCAGTGGACATTCCTGTCTTGGCCAAGACCAAGGACACAATTCTCTGCCAGCTGTCTAGGAGTCCCTGCCTTGACAAGCACCTGGATTGCTCCTATGGTCTGGGAAGTAACCGAGCTGGAGGTTGCAGGAAGGAGGCATTCTCTGAGGAAGAAAGGGCATGACATTTGTACAGTCTTTTAAATCATCATTTTAAATGTTAAATGTTTCAACTTCTTGGACACTAGGCCAAATCATAAGTCACCCTGTTACTTAAAGTTCTCGTAGTAGTGCATTTTATTGCTTCTTTGAAGTCCATAGGAAAGTTAAATAATCACAATTATTTAAAATTCATAATAGCTATTTCCCTAATATGTCTTATAAGCTGTTTGAAAATGGGAATAATTTCCGATTTATTCATCATTATATTTCCAATGCCAGAGCAGTGCTATGAGTTGGAATCGACTCAATGGCAATGGGTTTTCTTTTTTTTTTTGGTTTTAAAAATGTGCCTGGCGCTTAGCAGGCTTTCAATAAATATTTGATGAATGAGTGAATGAATAAATTAATATAGTTTAATAAGACGTATGATCTCCTTAGGATAGTTTCTTACACTCTGTGCAAGAGCTGGCCAGTTAAGGATGAAAGGTTGTCCTAACAGGATAGACAGAAGGGCAGAGAGGTTAAGTGCACAGGCTCAGAAGCCAGATCTGCCTGAGTTCAATCCCCAGTTCTGCAACTTACTAGCTCTGTAACCTTCATCATATGATTTGTCCTCTCTGTGCTTCTTTAGAATGAAGGTAAGAATATTACTCTACCTCACAGGGTTCTCAGGATTAAATGGTTTATTATATGAAAAATGCTTAGGACAGAGCTTAGTACACAGTGCTACATGAATGTGGTAAGTAGGTAGGTTGTGTTTCCAAAGATGCCCACAGCAATGTCTCCCACCCCGTATACTCTTTTGAAATGTGACCCTACCACTCTCTCATGAGGAGGTGGAGTCTATTTCCCATTTCCTTTAATCTGGATTTTCCCCGTGACCAGTCATGATCAATAGAATGCGGTGGAAGAGAGCTATGTAACTTCAAGGCTGGAACCATAAAAGATTTTAAGCTCCCATCTTCATGTCTTGGAACACCGCTTTCTGGAATCCAGCCTCCATGCTGTAAGGCAGCCAATCAGCCACTTGGAGAAGTCCACATGGAGGAAAACCAAGGGCCCAGTCAACAATCCCAGATGAGCCCCCAGATGGCACTCACCATTTGAGTGAGGTCATTCTGGACCTTCCAGCTCGCCAAGCACCTCAACTGACACCATGTGAAGCAGAAAGACCAACCCATCAACTCACAGAATCAAAAGAAATAATATGTTTTTGTTGTTTCAAGCCACAGAGTTTAGGGTGGTTTTTATACAGCAATCAACAACTAAAACATAAATTGGTTCCAGAAGTGGTGTCCTGTATAACAAAAATCTAAAACATGTGGCATTGGCTTTGGGACTGGGGGACAGTCACAGGCTGAAAGGAAGTAAAGAAACTATTCATAGACGCTGGAAAGGCAGTGATAACATGCTATTGGAGGCTGGAGAAAAAGAGACTCACATTATGTAACGCCACAACATTTGACAATACTTTGCCAATAGTAAGGTGGAAGATAAGAAAAGTACCTGATAAATTTGTGCTACATAATCCTGACTGACAACCCAAAGTAGAGAGACACCTGTCCTGAAGGGATCTGTGGGTGGACTTTTTATCTAACAATGTGAACTCCAACAAGATTCACAAAAATCAACAATGTTTTAAAGTGTACTGATGGAAGTGACACTGGATTGGACTAAAAGAGACAGAGACATGTCAAAATGAAGAAAGGATTCTGGGCCCCCGAATTTCTATAGATTAGGAGCAAGGTTCAAGAGTTGCTCAGCTGCAAAAAATAGGCCATTTCTTATGGGGAAAAAAAAAAAAGGGTCAGAAGGCAAAACCCAGAGCCCAGGAGAGTAGAACCAAAAGCTACAGAGATTGAGTCCCAGAAGCAGAGATGGACCAAAATCAAGGCATATCCTCTGCCTCCAGAGCAGGGAGAATTGACAGCATGTGCTGTGGATTTCAGAATTGCTATGGACCAGTGACTACCAAGAGCCTTGCAGTCATCCTATCCTTTTCTCTCTATTGTATGCTAAGTGTTTGTGGAGTGGATGAATTGTCTTTTTGGTTCACAAGTCTCTGAACCTGAGTAGCTACAGCTGAGGAACTGCATCCAAGAATGGATCCACCTTTGGGTGGATTCAAACCACTAACCTTTTAGTTTTAGATTTAGATGACAGGATCCTGACCCTTGAGACTGAGCCTGATGTCATGCTGTTGTTGTGAGTTGCCGTTGAGTTGATTCCTACTCACGGTGGGGTAAGAATAATAGTTTTGGGAGGAAATAAATGTAGTTTGCATGTCAGAGGAATGTAAATTGTGGCCAGAGGACAAACTGTACTAGTTCTCGTTACTAAAGATGACCACAGTAATGTATCCCATCTCATCTGCCCCTTTGCAATGCTATTTTGAAGGATGTGTGTGAAACGGACAAAAAAAGAATCAACTTAAATATCCAGCAGCAGAGGCTCAGTAAACTGCACTACAGGGCATTAAAATAATGTACTAATTGAGTATTTAATGGCATAGAGTGAATGAGGTTCATCATGACATTCTCTAAGTGAAAAAAGACAGAGTACCACACAATATATAACATACAATTATTATATATTATATAAATATTTATGCATGTATCTATGTACAAAAAAACAAAACCCCATTGCCATCGATTCGATTCCAACTCATAAGGACCCTATAGGACAGAGTAGAACTGCCTCATAGAGTTTCCAAGGAGTACCCTGTGGATTTGAACTGACGACCTTTTGGTTAGCAGCCGTAGCACTTAACCACTATGCCACCAGGGTTTCCATATCTCTGTATATAAATATATAAATGCAAAAACATAAAAGAAGAAACTCAAAATATGAAGAATGTTATCTCTGAGGTGACATGATGAGTAATTTCTGTTTGTTCTTTGCATATATGTTTTTTCTAAAAATGCACATTAGTAATTTGAGGAATATATTTTACTACTTTTTAATAATGATAATCATTTATATATGTTAACCAGTTGCCGTTGAGTCGACTCCGACTCATGGCGACCCCATGTCTGTCAGAGTAGAACTGTGTTCCATTGGATTTTCAATGGCTATAGGGTCACTATGAGTCAGAACTGACTCAACGGCAACAAGTTTGGTTTGGTTTTGGCTATAACCTTTTGGAAGTAGGTCACTAGGCCTTTCTTCTGAAGAGCCTTTGGGTGGATTTGAACCACTAACCTTTTAGTTAGTAGCCAAGAACTTAACCCTTTGCGCCATCCAGAGACTCCATATATGTGCATATAAATTTATATGTCTGTGTATACTGTATATAAATGTGTGTGTGTATATTTGCGCATGTATATATACATATATATATATATACATGTATATATACACATTGTCCCCTGACACTATCACTTCCTGAGCTCTGAGTTCTCTGAACTCAGCTCCTTTCTAAGGAAAGGTCTAAGGGACCAAGTGTGTAACTTCTTGTCATTGAGCCTCAGTTTCCTCATCTGTAAAATCTGAGCTGGCTCTATGACCGTTTTAACCAACAGAATGTGGTGGGAGAGAGCCGTGCAACTTCTGAGGCTGAATCTTAAGAGGGCTACGGCTTCTACCTACACGTCTCAGAAGACTGATCTTGAAACCCTGTCTCCATACTGTGAGGAAGCGAAGCAGACAGGTGGAGTGGCTCACGTGGAGAAGAAGTGAGGCCTCCAACCTAACGCCCAGCTGAGCTCCTAGACAGCCTCCAAGACCAATGGCCATCCATGTGAGCGAGGCCATCTTGCAATTTCTAGTTTCCCTGGAGCCCCGCCAACATTATATGAAACAGAGGAACCACCCAGTCAAACTACAAAATTGTGAGAGATAATAAATTGTTGTTTTCAGCAATTGTGTATAATACATAGCGATAGATGACCAAAACAACAAGTACTAATTATTATCGTGATTATTGCTTTCTGATTATTTCCATGGAGTTTCATTGTTCCTTGGACTTAGGCTTACACTGGATTTAGTGGTGAAATGGAAGCTAAGTTTTGTCCAGTCGTCATCCAACTTTTGCTTGCAGCTCTGCAGCTCTGCAGCTCTGCAGCTCACCTCTTACCCGGTCTGCGAAACCCAAATAAAGTCACAGACTGGAAGACAACAAAGATGACACAAATACCTGTCAGAGGATATGATCAAGCTTAACAAGGATGAATGCAAGGCCCTGAATTTGTATTAAAAAGCCAGCTGTCCAAGGGCATGTGGCTTAGCAGAAACACAAGTTTAAAAAAAAACTCAGCCTTTCTTTTGGCATTAAGCTTATAAGTATTGTGAGAGTGATGAGTCTGCCAATCAATCTGATGTGGCTGTAGACTCTATTAATAGAAGTAAAGCACAAGAATAAGGAAGGGTATACACTTAACTCTAAGGGGGTCAGACCACACGTAGAAGATTCAGTTTTGCCCAAGGCACTTAAAAAGTGAAATGGGCAAATTGGAGTTCATTCAGAGGAATGTGGCAAGACAATTTTTAGTACTCCAGAAGAAGCGTACTACTCTCAATAAAAAAATACTTGGAATTAATGAATGTATAGATAGGTAGATAAATGACTGCGGGAATACATTTTTAAAATTGGAAAATCACAGTGCCGTATCTTGATTTCATCGATGCATTTAGCAATCACTTACGGAGCACGCACTGTGTTCCTAGCACACTTCTAAATACTGGAGATGGAACAATGAGTTACCTGCCATCTTTAGCTTATATTTTAGTGGGAGAGACAGACAAAAAACAAGTAAACAAACCAACAAGATAATTTTGGACAGTGATATGATGTAAAGCACATAAAGGTAATGGAGTAGAAAGTGTCTAGTGGCATAGAAAGGTTTTGGTTTGGTTTTTTCAGAGAAAGCTTGTCCAGGGAAATGACATTTGAAATGAAACTTAACTACTAATAAGAAAGTTATGCAAATACTTGGGAAGTATCTTTCCAGGGAGCAGGAACAGAAAGTGGAAAGGTTCCA
>NW_004444106.1:11171-16854 GCF_000243295.1 Trichechus manatus latirostris | reverse complement strand
CACTATTATTTATATTCCATAACAAAATTGGGTTTAAGTTGCTTTGCTACCTTTTTTGAACAAAAGCAGAAAGCCAGGATTCAATTATGTATGTTGAGTGGAAGTTATATCTAACACTTTTCAGCCCCATCTTCTACTATCTTTTCAGTTGCAAGATTCATAAAACCCAATTCAAGCTGCCTTATAATTAACCAACATCACTAATGGTAACAAAAAGCTTAGAGGTATTTATTTTCTCCTGCTACTGACTTATGGAGTTGGGCTCCAGACAATACTTGACCAGGGGTCCGTAGGATACTATGAAGATTCATTTTGACCCATTTCTTGGCTCTGATATCTTATTGGAGATTCATTATCAGTCTCTACAAAGTGGTCCTTGGTAGCTCCAGGCTCACATCCCCCGCCCCCCAAGTCCAAGCACAAACATTTAGCAGTTTAAACAATTGTTATCAGCCTCAATGCCTCTGCTGCGAATTCATCACATGCTTATCCCAGAATTAATGACTGTAGTCAGAGAATGGAATGCGCTGATTTCCTTTTACTTCGGTCATATGCTCATCTATGGGTCTGAGGTCGGGATGGTTGGTTCCCCAAAAAGAATGAATCCTGAGTATTATTATCAGAACTAGGGTGAGAGGATTTGGAACTGAATCACATTAGAGATCCATTATACCAGTACTTATCAAACATTAATGTGTATTAGAATCATCTGGGGATTGGTTAAAATGAAGGTTCTGATTCAGTAGATCTGGACTGGGGCTTGAAATTCTGTATCCAAACTCAAGGTGATTTGATACTGCTAGTCCATGGACCACACTCTGAGTACCAAGGCAGTACACCAACTATTCCAGAGGCTGTCTGATACCAAAGAAAACCCGTTGCTATCGAGTCAATTCCAACTCATAGCAACCTTACGCATTATAGAGTAGAACTGAGCTCCATCAGGTTTTCTTGGCTGTAATCTTTACAGAAGCAGATGGCCGAGCATTTCTTCTGGGTAGCTGCTGGGTGGGTTTGAACCTTTTTGTCAGCAGCCAAGCTCAAATTGTTTGTGCCACCCAGGCTGGCTGATGATGGTGTTCTTGTTGTTAGGTGCCATAGAGTCGGTTCCGACTCATAGTGACTCTATGTACCACAGAACAAAACACTGCCTGGTCCTGCGCCATGCTCACAATCATTGTTATGCTTGAGCCCCTTGTTGCAGCCCCTGTGTCAGTCCATCTCATTGAGGGTCTTCTCTTTTTTCACTGACCCTCTACTTTACCAAGCATGATGTCTTTCTCCAGGGACCAATCCCTTCTGACAACATGACCAAATTATGTAAGATGTAGTCTCGCCAACCTTGCTTCTAAGGAGCATTCTGGTTGTTCTTATTCCAAGACAGATTTGTTTGTTCTTTTGGCAGTCCATGGTATATTCAATATTCTTCACCAACACCACAATTCTAAGGCATCAATTCTTCTTTGGGGTTCCTTATTCATTGTCCAGCTTTAGCATGCGGTTGAAAATACCGTGGCTTGGGTCAGGCACGCCTTAGTCTTCAAGGTGATATCTTTGCTTTTCAACACTTTAAAGAGGTCTTTTGCAGCACATTTGCCCAACGCAATGCATCTTTTGATTTCTTGACTGCTGCTTCCATGAGGCTGGCTGATAACCCTTCCTAATTACAGCAAGTGGTCAGACCAATAAGGTGGTTTTATCTCAAAGCAGCATCTTACCAGCACAACTTATCACTAGTGATAAGTCCTCAGCTTTCACATCCAAAGGAGTCAGTCTGTTTCTTGCCTGCTACAGGCATGGACAGAAAGATGGTCAGATACGTACATCATGTAGCACGAGCCCCTGGGCTGTTCAGTCTTGCCCAGGGTAAGTGAGGACAGATAAAGATGTCCCTGTTACCTTGATGCCTTTGTAGAGAAGTCTGCATTCCTCAAGATTTATACAATTCACTGGTAGGATCAGAGAAACAGCCCAGAGCTGCTGTTTGTATTCTATGAGTGAGATTCACTGGAGAAAACCAGAGGTCAAGGTAGAGTCATATAATTTCATGGTTGAAGACTTTAGCCCCATACTGCATACTTCTCAGATAAGGTGTTTATTGCTGTAGGGGAAATTTAAACTTTGTTGGACAAAGGAGACCAAACTCTTTTACGTTTTAAATACCATGTTAGTCTTTCAGTCAAAGGCTTACTGTCACCCTTTTGTGTTTGGGTTTTAAAAAGTGCAGGATTGGGGAGGTATCTGACGTGACAGAATCATTGAGCCTTAGAGAAAATGCCTACAATTAGATCAACTGTTCCAAGTTTTATGCCAGACAATCAATAGTTGATTCATCAGGATTTTAGCTATAACAAGGAATAGTTATTTTTTTGTCAGCAGGGGAATTTGATTAGTCTTTTCATGGTTGATCCAATTCTCAGATATTGACCACAATGATTGTCAGACAAATAAATAAAATACAAACACACACACACACACACACACACACACACACACACACAAATCTCAGTATTTTTAAAGGAGTGGTGATTTAGGCCACGGTATCCTGATATGACTTGTAATAGGAAGTTTGTAACCACATTTCACAGAGAGGGAAACCAAGGCACAGTCAGGCAAAAGGACCTTGAGTGTCATGGTATGGGATAAGGGCTGAGAATTCAAGCCGTTATGTCCCAGCTGCCTTGTACATCTGCATGAGTCTGAACTCAGTCTTCCTTGGTAAAATAAATTTGAAATAATGGGGGTTTACTTCTAAAGTTTCTTGCTTAATTTCATTTAATCATTTGATTTTTTAAGTTCGTTCATATCTTCATGTATTGCTTTCCAAGATGACACCACATCTATTATGGAAAGAACAATTAATCAGGAATGATTGTGTATTCTTCTTGCTTGAATACATTTTCTATGATGGCAGAGAGAGTCTGCTTTGTTCAGTGTGGATCTCTCTACCATCTAGCATGGTGCTTGGTACATGTGAGGCATTCACCTGTAATATTAAATAAATGACTTAATAGACCTTGGATTAAAATATCTAAAGACAATATTTTTCTGCTCAGAATTTGCCTTCTGGTGGGAATAATAGAATTGTATAAATAAATAAATGTTTACAAAGGAACAGAGACATGAAAGCGCATTGTGTGTTTCAAAACAGGCAAGGATTTTGGTACAAATAAAGTGAAGAAATGTGTGGAAGTGAATAGTGAAATGTAAGTTCAGAAAGGAAGGAGGGTGCCAGACTATCATGCGTATTTGCCAGGCCCTTTCTGGTGTGAGTGGCAAAATAAAATTCAAATAGTTTTAAGCATTATGATGGTTAATTTTAAGCATCAACTTGGATAGGCTCTGGTGCCCACTTGTTTGGTCAAACACTAGTCTAGATGTTGCAATGGGTGCTACAAAGGTGTTTACATGTGGTTAACATTTAAATCAGTTGACCTTAGATAAATCAAATAACCCTCCATAAAGTGAGTGGGCCTTACCCAATCAGTCGAAGACCTTCAGAGCAAAAACTGAGGTTACTTTAAGGAGAACAATGATGCCTAAAGACTACAAATAAACATCCTACCAGAATTTCCAACCTGCTGCCTGGCTTATCTATTTCAGACACAAGACTTCCAGAGTCTCCAGCCTGTTGAATGACCTACAGATTTTGGAAATGCCAGCCTCCACAATACCATGAGTGAATTCCTTAAAATAATTCAATCCTTCTCTCTCTCTCTTTCTCTGTATATGTTGCTGTTGTTAGGTGCTGTCGAGTTGATTCCAACTCATAGTGACCCCATATGACAGAGGAGAAATTCCCCATAGGGATTTTCTTGGCTGTAATCTTTATGGAAGCAGATAGCCAGGTGTTTCTCCCATGGAACCTCTGGGTGGGTTAGAACTGTCAACCTTTCACTTAGGAGCTGAGCCCTTAACCATTGCATCATCAGGGCTTCAATAACATGTATATGTTGTTGTGTGCTGTCGAGTAGATTCCGACTCATAGCAACCCTACAGAACAGAGAGAACTTCCTCATAGGTTTTCCTAGGCTGAAGTCTTTGCTGGAGCAGATTGCCAGGTCTTTTCTCCCTTGGAGAGGCTGGTGGCTTCCAACCACCGATCTTTTGGTTAGCAACCATGCAGGAGACCCAGGTTCAATTCTCAGCCAATGCACGTCATGCACAGCCACCACCCATCTGTTAGAGGAAGCTTGGGTGTTGCTATGATGCTGAACAGGTTTCACTAGACCTTCCAGATAAACGGACTAGAAAGAAAGTCCTGATGACCTACTTCCGAAAATCAGCCACTGAAAACCCTATGGGTGACAATGGTATGATCACATTGTGCGTGGGCTCGCCATAAGTCAAAAACCAACTCAATGGCAGTTACCAACAACATGTATATTAGCTAATATTCACAGGTTGCGGAGATTAAGGGATAGACATCTTTGTTGTTGTTAGCTGCTGTTGAATCAGCTCTGACTCATGGTGACCTTATGTATACCAGAAAAACTATGTTCCCTGATCTTCTGCCATCTTCATGATCATTGGTGTTTTGGAGTTCGTTCTTGTGGCTATTATGTCAATCCATCTACTGAGGGTTTTCCTCATTTTTGCTGATGCTCCATTTTACCAGTCATGATGTCCTTTTCTAGCAATTTGTCTCTCCTGATGACGTGGCCAAAGTAAGTGAGCTGAAGTCTTACCATTCTCACTTCTAAAGAGTATCCTGGTTGTATTTCTTCTAATGCCAATTTGTTCGAGTGCATCCATTCTTCTTCTGTCTTCCTTTGTCATTGTTCAGCTTCTGTATGCATATGAGGCAACTGAAAAGACAATGACTTGGGTCAGGTGCACCTTAGTCATCAAAGCGACATCTTTGCTTTTTAAAACTTTAAAGAAGTCTTTTGCAGCAGATTTTCCCAGTGCAATACATCTTTTCATTTCTTAACTTCTGCTCCCATTATTCTGCCTAATACTGATGGGATATATGTATGTGTATAACCATCTTTGGAAAATACGATCTGTCACACAGATCTTTAACCCTATAAACCAATGTTCTCCAGTAGAAACTTAATGTGAGCTACATAGTGATTTTAAATTTTCTAGCAGCCACATTTAAAAAAGTAAAATTAGTTTTAAGAATACATTTTATTTAACCCAATGTATCTGAAATGCTATTATTTCAACATGAAACCAACCTAAAATTTATTGAGATATTTTACTTGTTTTTACTGAGTCTTCAAAATCCGTTGTGTATCTTACACTTACAGCAAAGCTCAATTCAGACTGTCCATGTATCAAATGTTCAAGTGGTCACATGTGACTAGTGACCATCATATTGGATGGTGTAACTGCAGACTGTATGTTTGCAGTTATTCTGGTGGTAATATCTAAATAATATGATATTATCATTTATATAGCCAGAATACCGCTTAGAATCAAGGATGGCGGGACTTCAACTCACTTACTTTGGACATGTTATCAGGAGGGACCAGTCCCTGGAGAAGGACATCATGCTTGGTAAAGTAGAGGGTCAGAGAAAAAGAGGAAGACCCTCAATGAGATGAACTGACACAGTGGCTGCAACAATGGGCTTAAACATACCTACTATTGTGAGGATGGCGCAGGACCAAGCAACATTTTGTTCCATTATAGATAGGGTCGCTATGAGTCAGAACCAACTCGACACCTAACAACT
>NW_004444106.1:7962-9219 GCF_000243295.1 Trichechus manatus latirostris | reverse complement strand
AGTAATGGGTTTTTTAGTGGGTATGAAACATATAGAAAGCTTATAGAAACATAGAAAAGAGAAGTATTTACTTTGTTCATTCATTAGACACATATATATTAGCAACTACCATGCGCTGCATCAGGCTCTGGGGTTACAACAGAGAAAAGGAGAGTCAAAGCTGCTGTTTTCAAAGAGCCCTGGGCTGGGAAAAGCTTGGATTGCTCAGAGATCTGAAGAGATAACAGTGTGGCTGTAACTTAGTGGTCAAAGGGCACGGTGGCATGAAATGAGGTTGCAGAGCTGGGCAGGGGCCACACAGGCTTTGCTAAGCCATTACTTCTTTTGTAGGTGGAGGGTTTTAGGCCAAAGAATATTAAGACATGAGTTTTACTGTTGAAAAGTCATTTTGGCTTCTATGTGAAGATGGATTTGGGTGGAAGAAAAGTCAAGATTGGAAGGAGAAAGACCAGTTGAGAAGCTGAGTTGTCGTAGTAGTTCAGGTAAGAAATTGTTGTGGTTAGGCTAGAAGTGACAGTAAAGATGGAGAGAAAAAGATGCGTGAAAAGGTATTCACTAGTCATACAATAAGTCAGGGACTAGCAAGAATATTCTAGGAACAAGGAAACTGTGTTAAAAAAAAAAAAAAAGAAAAGGAGGTAAGAGACTATTAAGGGAAATTTACTACCTAGCCACCAAGAAGAGCATAATCACACTAGAAATATAGCAACCACCACCACCATAATCATCATCATCATAATCACTACCACCATCTTCACCTCCACCACCATCATTGCAACCATTATCACCACCACCACCACTACCACCATCACCATCATCACCTCCACAATCATCATCACCTTCATCTTTATCATCCTCATTCTGAGTACCATTATAATGAATAATAATTTTTAATGAACAATAGTTTGGGTTTACAAGAACTATTCATTAGTATAAACTCATTTGAATGTTTCAAGTTGGCTCATCGGTTCTGAGATGCCAATCTCTGACTACGATTTTCTCATTTGAAACCTGTTTTCCCACCACCACTACCCTCACTGTTATTGGATGTTCAGCCTCTAGATCGCTCCCCATTTTCCTAATCCTTCTTACCCTCTCTATCTCGTGTGTCTCTGTTCTAATCTGATGGCTTGGTCAGACGTTCCCAAGATTTCCTGTAAGTTTAATTATGCTTTTGACCTCCCCTTATATCCTAACTCAGCCATATGGGGCAGTACTACTCTGTCCTATAGAGTCACTATGAGTGGGCATCAACTC
>NW_004444106.1:4225-5803 GCF_000243295.1 Trichechus manatus latirostris | reverse complement strand
CTAGCTTCTCTTCCCCTCCTTGCCTTCTCACCTTTGCTTTTGGGTAAATATTGACAGTTTGGTCTCGTATAGTTAATTGTTTAAGGGAGCACATTACTCAAACAATATTGTTTATTTTATAAGCCAATCCATTATTTGGCTGAAAGGTGACCGCCAGAAATAGCTTCAATTCCAAGTTCAAAGGATATGTTAGGGCAATAGTCTCAGGGATTCCTCTATTCTCTATTGGTCCAGTAGGTCTGGCTTTTTGAAGGAATTTGAGTTTTGTTCTACATTTTCTCCCATTCTGTCTGGGACCTTCTATTGTGTCCTTGGTTCAGAACAGTCGGTAGTGTTAGCCAGGCACCATCTAGTTTTTCTGGTATGAGGTTAGAAGAGGTTGTGGTTCATGTGGGCTATTAGTCCTGTGGACCAGTTTCTTCTCTGAGTCTTGGTTTCCTTCATTCTCTTTTGCTCCATATGAGTAGAGACCAATAGTTGTATCTTAGATGGTTGCTTGCAAGCCTTTAAGATCCCAGATGCTACTCACCAAACTCAGATGTAGAACATTATCTTTGTGAACTACATTATGGTGATTGACTAAAATGTCGCCCGAGACTACCGTTTCAAGCCTTTGACACAGTAAACCAATCTCACGAGTTGGAAGCCTCTATAACTATGCCCCCTGTGTGGTTTGTTATACATGTGGATGTATATGCAGCACGCACAAATGTGTGTATACATATGCCTACAGATACACCCACACAGGGAAGGCATTTGCATATGCCTTCCAATATATATATATGCATCCATATCTACCTATGTAACCACATACTTTTTTTTATTGTTTTTACTTCTGTTTCATTTACTGAACTTGTCGCTTTTTCTCCTTTACTTCTTAGTGTTTGTCTTAGTAATCTAGTGCTGCTATAACAGAAATACCACAAGTGGATGGCTTTAACAAACAGAAATTTATTCTCTCACAGTTTAGGAGGCTAGAAGTCCAAATTCAAGGTGCCAGCTCTAGGGGAAGACTTTCTTTTTCCGTCAGTTCTGGGGGAAGGTCTTAGCATCAATCTTCCCCTGGGTCTAGGAGTTTCTCAGTATAGGGACCCTGGGTCCAAAGGAGGCATTCTGCTTCCAGCTGTTCTTTCTTGGTGGTAGGAGGTCCCACTTTCTCTGCTCCCTTCTCTCTCATTTTATCTCACAAGAGATAAAAGGTGATGCAAGCCACACCCCAGGGAAACTCCCCTTACATCAGATCAGGGCTGTGACCTGAGTAAGGGTGTTGCATTCCACCCTAATACCCTTAGAATTGATTGGCTGATCACATCAGATCAGACCACGTCATGAGGGATGGTTATATCATTACATAACTGCCATACCATGCAGAATCATGGCCCAGCCAAGTTGATACATAGTTCTGGGGGACACAATTCAATCCATGACTGTGACTTTGTTTACCTTGGTCAAATTGTGCTGACTTCACCCATATTTGAGATTATCTTCCCATCACCAAAAGTAACAAGTGTCTACTATCTGTTGTTGTTATTGTTGTTAGGTGCTGTCAAATCAGTTCTGACTCTTGGCGACCCTATG
>NW_004444106.1:0-2449 GCF_000243295.1 Trichechus manatus latirostris | reverse complement strand
GTCTTTTTAATCATCTTTTGTTTTCTTAATAGATGATGTCCTTGACGTCGTTCCACAACTCATCTGGTCTGCAGTCATTAGTGTTCAATGCATCAAATCTATTTTTGAGATGGTCTCTGAATTCCACATCATTAAGGTCGACTTAACTTTGAGGAGGCGGCTCTTTCCCAGTCATTTTTTAAGTGCCTTCCAACCTGAGGAGCTTGTTTTCTGGCACTGTATCAGAAAATGTTCTGCTGTTATTCATTAGGTTTTCACTGGCTAATTTTTTTCAGAGGTAGACCACCAGGTCCTTCCTCCTAGTCTGTCTTAGTCTGGAAGCTCAGCTGAAACCCATCCATCGTGGGTGACCCTGCTGCTATTTGAATACCAGTGGCATATCTTCCAGCATCACAGCAACACGCAATCCACCACAGTAGGACAAACTGACAGACTCGTGGGAGTTTCCACGTAGGGGTTTCTGAATTTCCAATCTGGAGACCCTTTATTGGTCTAGCTAGGATTTCCAGTATAATATTAAATAAGAATGGTGATAAAAGGTATCTTTGTTTCATTTCCTTTCTCAAGGGGAATACTCTGAATCTTTCTCCATTGAGAATAATGTTGGTTGTCGGTTTTGCGTATATGCCCTTAATTATGTTGTGGAATTTCCCTTTTATTCCTGTTTTGCTGAGTGTTTTTATCAGGAAAGGATGTTGGATTTTATCAAATGCCTTTTCTGTGTTGATTGAGATGCTTATGTGATTCCTTTCCTTTGTTTTATTTATGTAATGAATTACATCAATTGATTTTCTAATGTTGGACCATCTTGCAACCCTTGTATAAATCCCACTTGATCATGTTCATCATGATTTGTTTTTTTGATATGCTGTTGAATTCTGTTGACTAGAATTTTGTTGAGAATTTTTGCATCTATTTTCTCGAGGGATATTGGTCTGTAATTTTCTTATTTTGTGACGTCTTTGCCTGGCTTTGGTATCAGGGTTATGCTGGCTTCACAGAATGAATTAGGGAGTATTCCTTCCTTTTCTACATTTTGGAATAGTATAAGTAGAATTGATGTCAACAGGACAGAGGTTTGTGAACCCAGTTCATAACCTGGAAATGCTGTGACTGACATTATTTCCACCCTGTTAGGATTATACCTGAGATACAGTAGTGTATTTTGTTCTTCCCATGTACTTCAAGCCATAAACTAGGAGACATTGCTCTAACATCTTATCTGCTTTCAACCACATTCATCTGAAGGGAGCCATACCCAACTCCATCAGGATACTGCTGATATTTCTTTCTTTCTTATTTATGTCCAAATGTTTAAAGGCTGTTACATGAGTGAACTATAGAGATGAGCAAGGACCAGAAACGTGTTATAATCATGTAATTCAGCCACAGAAATCATTCTGCAGAACTAAGCAAGTTTCCCTTGCAAGTCGAAAGAAAGGATTTTTAAGCATATGACGTGCACTAAGCACCATTCTTGTATAAGTGGAAGGTCCAGGATAGGACAGAATGGGTTTGAATTCAAGTTTTGGCACTTTCCAGCTTTGGGATTTTGGCTAAGTTAATTTGACTCTCTTATTTTTCAGCGTGATCATGTCTGAAATGGGAATAGTAACAGTACCTTCCTTATTGGGTTTTGCTGTTGTTGTTAGCTGCCATTGAGTTCACTCCCGACTCATAGTGACCCCATGCACAAGGAAATGAGACACTGTCTGGTCCTGCACCATCTCCATGATCAGTTAGGGAATTGGAACTTTGTGATCCATAGGGTTTTCATTGGCTGATTTTTGGAAGTAGATCACCAGGCCTTTCTTCCTAGTCTGTCTTAATCTGAGAGTTCTGCTGAAATTTGTTCAGCATCATAGCAACATGCAAGCCTCCACAGACAGACAGGTGGTGGCTTCACATAAGGTGTTTTGGCCAGGGTCTCCTGCATGGAAAGTGAGAATTCTACCACTGAACCACCATTGCCACATTCATTGGGTTTACGAAAGGGTGAAACTGTACATAAAGATAAAAAGATACAATGGTGTACAATGGAACTGTGCCTGGTGCATGTTGTTGGTGGTGATGGTGGTTGTCTTTGAGTCGCTTCCGACTTATGGCAACCCCATGTGTGCAGAGTAGAACTGCTCCATAGAGTTTTCAAGGTTCTGACCTTTTGGAAGCAGATTGCCAGGACTGTCTTCCGAGGTGTTTCTGGATGTTTAGAACTTCCAAGCTTTCAGCTAGTAGGCAAGCACCTTAAGCATTTGCACCACCAGGACTCCTTTTCCTAGCACATACTAAGCATAACAAAGTTATCTGTTGCTATCATATGAAGAGGTAATTTTTAATTTCTTTTCACAAATGATAAATTAAGTCTCAGAAAGCTGGTACAATTTGTTCACGTTTTCCACACAGCCTGCACGATTGTCATTATTC
This sequence comes from Trichechus manatus latirostris, assembly GCF_000243295.1. NCBI lineage: Eukaryota > Metazoa > Chordata > Mammalia > Sirenia > Trichechidae > Trichechus > Trichechus manatus. Next base: position 25 of record NW_004444106.1, on the reverse strand, counting down.
ATGCATGCATATGTACACACACATG
>NW_004444105.1:5926785-5928829 GCF_000243295.1 Trichechus manatus latirostris | reverse complement strand
GATTTCTTAATTCCACTCACAATCCCCCTGTTCTGCTCTACAATCTCCTTCTCTCCCAGGCTTCTTCATCTCAGAAAATGGCACCACCAGCTGCTCAAAACTCATAGTCGTCTCACTCTCCTCTCTTTTTCTCAAACCCTCATCCAATCCTATGGACTCTACTCTTAGAATACATCTCCCGACTGGTCTCCTTGCTCCACTCTTGCCTCTCTACAATCTTCTCCACACAGCAGCCAGAGCAATCCTTTATAAAAGTAAATCAGAATGCTCCATTCCACTGAGTTCCGCCCTCAACCACTTCCTGTCACACCAATAAAATCCAAGGTCCTTTTCAATGCTTGTAGGGCTCCACATGACCTGTCTGCGGGCTGCCTCTCTGTTCATTGCCTACTTGTCCCCCACCCACGGCAGCCAGCACAACAGACTCCCCATAGTTCCTTGAACTGCCCCTTTCAAGGCCTGACATCTGACATTCTCTTTGCCTGCAAAGCTCTTCCCCAGGTAGTCACATGTATCACTCCCTCATTCATACAAATGTCACCTCCTCCGAGAAGCTTTCCCTGCCCACTGCTCTGAAGTAGCACCATCACTCTGCTTCTCCTTACCCTGTTTTATTTTTTTTTTCATAGCACTTAACAGAACAAACATAACATAGTATTATCTATTTTTACTATCATCTGTTTGTCTCCCCAGCTAGGATGTAACCTCCTTAAGGACAGAGGTCTTGTTTTGTTTACCAGTGTCCCTTGTGCCTAAACAGTGCCCAGCACACGAGAGACGTCAATAAATAGTTATTTAATATACAAATAAATATTTCTTTATGCACATTGGAAATAACATATAGATTCACAGTGTAATCCTTAATTTTCTGAGTAAGTTTTATGCTTCTGTGGAAGGCTGAATGTAGAACTCATAATTAGCTATAGCCCCGTTATATGTCAGCTTTCATGTTATAATGAGTGTACACTTTCCCTTAAAAACTTTTTAAAAATATTTTAATCTTTGAGATATGAGTTAGCACAACAATGCAAATACACATACATTTACAAATCACTCTCAACAGTTCTTCAGAACTTTGAAAGACTCCTTTCACAACTATAAATCTTACTGCCAAGTAAGGACCTCAGAAGTGCCCATAATCTTTTCAATCCCACTAATCTTACTAATTTTTAACAAGGATACACTTCATTATAAATGACAAGGAAGTTTTGCTTGAATAGGAATGATGCGTAGCCTCGTAATAAAGGAAATAAACAAAGTTCTCTTCTTCCTCTCTTGCTTAATGTTGAGAAGCCAAATTAAGTTTCGTTTTTTCTTAATAGAGTCCTTTAAGTAAAAAGAATAATTTAGGCTCATATTTCAAACTCTTGTGATGAGCGAGCAAATTCAGCTAAACGCATGCTTCCGGGTAGCTACATAGCACAACAGAACCGTTCATCGTTTAGAGGAGGGAGCACTTCCAGTTTGTGTTTGTTCAGGCTCTGATTGCTAAAGGGGAAACACTGAAATACTATCTACTACACAGCAAATAAAAAGAACAAATAGACATGAATTTGGAAATTGTTGTTTCACTGCTTAACCTCAGAATGTCCAAGTGACCGATGGAGAAACCCGACACAGCTTAGTCCTTATTGCCAAGTGAAAAGGACACTGTTAGGAAAATGATATTTGGGAGACCCCCTTGGGAGCAGGGCTGCAGAGTTTCATGGATCCCAAAGCTTTTGGTTATATAACAATCCTGAAAATTGTCTTCGGAAGTCTTTATACCTGCAAAATCTTGATTTAGTCATGGAATTGGAACTAATCAGACTCCTACGTATCATAGCTAATGTGTCCCATCTGTATCTTTGATTTTTTTTCTACTGCTTCTCACGTCAGTTGGCTGAGAAAACACAGCATCTACCTATACCAAAACTTAAGATAAGTTTCATTAGAAAAAAAAAATCCCTAGAAAATAAAAATAGGTGTGTCTTAGACTGGGTTCTCTAGAGAAGCAAAACCAGTAAAGCATATAAATATACATAGAAAGAGAGAGATTTATATC
>NW_004444105.1:5923878-5925528 GCF_000243295.1 Trichechus manatus latirostris | reverse complement strand
CCTCAGGTTGGAAGGCACTTGAAAGACTCCTCAAAGTAGATTCGACCTTAATGATGCGGATGGAGTCAAGCTTTTGGGATCTTCATTTGCTGATGTGGCATGACTCAAAATGAGAAGAAACAGCTGCAAACATCCATTAAAAATCGGAACCTGGACTGTACGAAGTATGAACCTAGGAAAACTAGAAATCGTCAAAAACGAAATGGAACGCATAGAGATCAATATCTTAGGCATTAGTGACCTGAAATGGACTGGTATTGGCCATTTTGAATCGGACACTCATATGGTCTACTATGCCAGGAATGACAACTTGAAAAGGAATGGCATTACATTCATCGTCAAACAGAGCATTTCAAGATCTATCCTGAAGTACAAGGCTGTCAGTGATAGGGTGATATCCATACGCCTACAAGGAAGACCTGTTAATACAACTATTGTTCAAATTTACTCACCAACCACTAAGGCCAAAGATGAAGAAATTGAAAATATTTACCAACCTCCGCAGTCTGAAATTGATCAAACATGCAATCAAGATGCGTTGATAATTACTGGTGATTGGAATGCGAAAGTTGGAAACCAAGAAGGATTGGTAGTTGGAAAATACGGCCTTGGTAATAGAAATGATGCTGGAGATCCAGTGATAGAATTTTGCATGACCAATGACTTCTTCATTGCAAATAGCTTTTTCACCAACATATAAAGTGACTATACACATGGACCTTGCCAGATGGAATATACAGGAATGAAATGGACTACATCTGTGGAAAGAGAGGACGGAAAAGCTCAATATCATCCATTAGAACAAGGCCAGGGGCCAGCTGTGGAACAGACCATCAATTGCTCCTGTGCAAGTTCAAGTTGAAATTGAAGAAAATTAGAACAAGTCTACAAGAGCCAAAGTATGACCTTGAGTATATCCCACCTGAATTTAGAGACCATCTCAAGAGGAGATTTGACACAATTGAACACTAATGACTGAAGACCAGACGGATTGTGGAAAGACGTCAAGGACTTGACATATGAAGAAAGAGAGGTCATTAAAAAGACAAGAAAGAAAGAAAAAAAAAGACCAAAATGGATGTTAGAAGAGACTTTGAAACGTGCTCTTGAATGTCAAGTAGCTAAAGCAAAAGGAAGAAATGATTAAGTAAGAGAACTGAACAGAAGATTTAAAAGGGCAGCTGGAGAAGACAAAGTAAATATTATAATGACATGTGCAAAGACCTGGAGTTAGAAAACCAAAAGGGAAGAACATACGCGGCATTTCTCAAGCTGAAAGCACTGAAGAAAAAATTCAAGCCTTGAGTTGCAATACTGAAGGATTCTATGGGCAAAATACTGAACAAGACACGAAGCATCAAAAGAAGATGGAAAGAATATGTAGAGTCACTATACCAAAAAGAATTGATTGACATTCAACCATTTCTGAAGGTAGCTGATATGATCAAGAACCTATGGTACTGAAGGAAGAAGTCCAAGCTGCACTGCAGACATTGGCAAAAACAAGCCCCTAGGAACTGATGGAATACCAATTGAGATTTCAACAAACGGATGCAGCACTGAAGTGCTCACTCGTCTATGTCAAGAAATTTGGAAGACAGCTACCTGGACAACTGACTGGAAGAGATCCATATTTGTGCCCATTCCAAA
>NW_004444105.1:5921411-5922472 GCF_000243295.1 Trichechus manatus latirostris | reverse complement strand
AGAATACATTTTGATAGAGTCTATCCAAACCCGATCCAGTGTTGAAAAATATTAGCCATCAGACCAAGTATTTTAGTACTCTTGGCAAAATTATGCCTGTTCTGGAGATAAAGGAGCCCTGGTGGCAAAGTGGTTAAAGCCATTGACTGCTAACCAAAAGGTTGGTGGTTCGACACCACCAGCGGCTTACTGGGAGAAAAATGTGGCAGTCTGCTCCCGTAGAGATTTACAGCCTTGGAAACCCTGTGGGCCGACTTGACAGCCATGGGTTTGATTTTGGGTTTGGAGATAATATGCTAACATTTTTGAATGGCTAACAAAAATTATATTATCATGGTCTCGCTTTAAAAATCATCCTCTTAGTGAGGAGAGTATTTCAGAGTAGTCCAAGTCTAAAGATATAAAACGTTTACTTCTTCTGTTTTTCTTGAGACCATTCTCAACCGAGTAAACTTCTGATTCTCATTTGGTTTCCTGTGACCTTTCTACTGTTGCTCAATAAATACTGCTTGAGTGAATGATCATGCTGATTTAAGTACTCCAGCTAATGTAAGACTTAGATTATACATTATAAATTAGTAAGTTGACTTTCTTGTTTTATACATTAGACTTGTGAGCTTAGACTTGGTGAGTCTGCACTTGAGAAAGGGGATTTATTGTTTAGATTTCTGATCTTGCTGGCGAAAGTTTCGACTCTAGGCCTGGAGAACTTCATCAAGATATGCCTACTTGTGAGACCCCTAGGAAAATAGTCACCTGATCCACACATGACCATTCATACCCTTTTGCATTGCTATGACCTAGTAAGAAAATATAATTATAAATTATCTGTCAAGATAAATCTGTTGCTCTTTTCCAAGAGAAGAAGTAAGAACTGACAGGGGTGGGTCTGGAGATATCATTCCCTAGGGAAGAAAGAAGGGATTACAGGAAGGGGGAAGGTCAATAAACGTTAAAGATGAGATCACCAAAGTGTATGGGAAAGAAACTTGGAGTTTATGGTCAGATTCATTGAGAAATACAGAAGAAAAGAGAATGCACTGGACAAAAACTTTTCAAAC
>NW_004444105.1:5912937-5916755 GCF_000243295.1 Trichechus manatus latirostris | reverse complement strand
GTTAATAAGCATTAATCAAATATATGTTGTGGGAAACAAAACAGAACTATACTAATATTTACAACTCTTTATTTTTTTTTTAAAGAGAGGCGATAAAACTATATTAACACACTCTTAAAACTTTTGCCTCTACGAGACATAAGTTAGCAGACAACCTTCAAGGAAATCAGGACTGTTTAGAGTTCTTTAGTCTACTAACGTGCAATCTGTAGCATAGAAAAGATCCAATACTGTAGCAAAAACCACAGATTACAAAATTACATACACGATAATTAAAATCCCCATCCTACACACTCCTCCAGATATAGCAACTTACATTCTGAGAAAACAAGGTTCTTTCCCTCACTAGGACACTTCACAATGAGTCTTCCCGAACTAAAGAAAAGTCTTTTCATTCAACACTGGTATTTTTAAAACCATTAGAGCTTCTGCTTATACAAATTAGGTTTAATAAGTATTCCTTTAAAAAGAAACAATTTTCAAAAGATGATAACTTATAGTTTACTTTTTATATTATTTATAGTGCATTTGATCTCAAGCAGAGAGAAAGATATCAAATAAAATTAAACAAAAACATCCAACTCTTTAAATATTTACTAAGTGTCAATCTCCTCAAGGCCTCATGCTAGACATTGTAACAGTCAAACAAAAAATGACCAAGATATCCGCTTTACTCTCTAGGAGCCAGAAACCCTGCTGGAATAGCGGTTAAGAGCTATGGCTGCTAACCAAAAGGTCAGCAGCTAGAACCCATCAGGTGCTCCTTGGGAACTCTATGGAGCAGTTCTACCCTGTCCTATAGGGTTGCTATGAGTTGGAACTGACTCGACGGCAATGGGTTTAGTTGTTTGTTTTTTTTCCTTCAGGAGTTTACATTATGCACCAGTATTTATCATTATTACACAATTTAATGATACTCAGTTATTCTATCAAGTAAAATATTTCAGAATAATTTCAATTATTAAAATCTACATCCAGAGGAGAAGAAGTGTTTGAAACAAATCATCAAAATCAAGGAAACTCCGATAAACTTCTCTCAGAAGATGACAGTGGTATATAGCATTTGTTCAAGTATTAAATGAGGTTGAAAGGAGATCAGATTTCATGTTTACTGTACTACATGTCTTCACCAAAAAGAAACAAAATATATAAGTGATAGTAGGTTTAAATGAATATCCAGAGTCACCTTACGAAATTATTAAAAGGCAATACGTAGACTGAGGGAACGTGTAAAAGAGGAGATGAGTTTTGACAGAGTGATGGGCTGAAAGTTTTATAGACTGATTGTATACACCCACTCCTCACTTATCAACCTGGTTAGGTTCCAAAGACCGGGTCATTATGTGAAAATCGGCATTATGCGAAAATGGAGGATGACCACATCAGATCACAAAATGAAGGATGACTACATCATTACATATCGGCCAAACTACATCATTACATAACTGTCAAACCACTGAGAATTATGGCAAAGACAAGTTGACACATAACCTTAACCATCACAGCCAGCGTTACTCTCACCTCACACCTCAGTGTCCGTTACTGCCAGATGTACACTGTTAATGTGCAAAATAGTCAGATAGTAGATTTTTTATTATTGTCATAAATGTGAAATGTTGAATAATGAGACAGTCGGTAAGTGAGGAGTAGGTGTATTTATATGAGGCTCAAAAATTTTTTTCCTCCAATTGGCATAACAATGACCCGTACCAGATTTCTCCCAGCCAAAGGTAGGAAACCCACTCACCATGCCCTGGGCGTCTCTCCCTGTGCTGGTACTGTGTAATCTGTTAGCTTCCAAACCATGTTAATTCCATAAGTTCACAAGTATTACATTTTGTCAATTATTAGCCAGTTCATCATTAACATTATGGAATGAATACGGTATATGTCATAATTCATTAAAGTGTAAATAGCCATTTATATCCGAAAGAATACCTCACCATACACTATAGGGGTTATCTTTAAACTGTGGAGTAGACCATCAAGTAGTTGTAGCTCACCCCCTATAACCATCATATTGTTGTCTTTATTAAAGGTATCATGCAATTCAAATTAGCCATATAATATTCATAACAAAAATTCATTTTAAAAGGAAATATTATCTACTTTTTATGAATTGGAATAGTATTAAAACATTAAGCAGAGTCATTTTTATAGAAAAACGTATCACAATCTCAAAATTCTGGAAATAAAATTAAGTTTTTAACCAACCGTTACTGACAGATATGACTGATGCAGTCTCTCTGGCAAGGTGAATTTTTTAATGCATGCAGGTAGAAGTGGAGGTATTTCATAGGTTTTGATACAAATCACACCATTTTTACTACTTGAATACCCATAAGAGCAAAGTTTGATTCAAGAGATCTGTTTTTCCTCATGGTACTAAAACTGACAGCAAAATTAGAACTCCCATCAATCAGAACTCTAGGGAAAAACTTAACGTAGGGTATTTTGTTTTGTTTTATGTTGTCTTTCCACAGTCACATTTGGGGTATTCCATTGGTGACAACTTTCAATGGAAGGAGGCTCTCACTTTGCGGCCCTTCAGAGGCTGTGGTGGACGGTGATTGCTCAACAAAAATGCTGCTGCCTCACCCTCAGCTGTACACAGGAGACTGCGGAATTTGGCCAGCTGTTAAAGAAAAGAGAAGAGTTAGTTTAAGCATTGAAAAGTCACAGCAATGACAGTGAACTACGCTGCATAGAAAGCTAAGAAACATATAACCTTTACCCTACCAAGACCTCCAAATATTGCAAGGAAATTTTTCTACATTATGGGTCATAATAAAACAACTCTTTTGCCAGTGAGCTCAAAAATTAAGTACGTAAGCATTCTTTACTTGAAGATCAAAGCAAAAAGAGGAAGCAACATTTGGAATGTGGTTTAAAGGGTATATGTCTAGAAATCAGGGAATGTCACCTAAAAAGGCAGAGTGGTGCAACGGCACTGCACTGGCTTTCAGAACTAGGTTCATCCCGGTTCTGCCACTAAGCAGCTGTGTGACAATATGCAAATCATGTATTGTCTCTGGTCCTCAGTTTTCTCATCTATAAGGAGAAGAATTGGATTAGAGTTCCTCAGTAAGTGTCTTCCAGCAACACTTACAAGCACTCCAATATATCATGGTCCCGATATGTCATGTGCACTATGTATCATGGCCTTAATTTTTATGGGAGACATGTGGTGATTCTCCTATATCCTGGATCTTGATCCTTTAAATCTAATTTCCTTTCACTAAAAAACTTTGCTCTACTACACTTATGTCTTGTAAATAACTAGCTATGGAAAAAACCTAGGACCTTTCCACTGCTGATAATTTTTAAATTAATTTAAGTGCTATCAGGCATACTTCTCACTAAAAAGAGTTTAATTTTTTATTACAAAAGAAAAATGCTTATTTACCTTACAAACTTCATACACTATATAGAGTACTAAGAAGCAAATAAAAATTATTAGTAAACCACTTAGATGGAACTACTGTTAACATTATGGAGTATATTCTTCCAGATGTTTTTCTATGCATAAACGCACACATACATTTTGAATTTTTTTTATAAAAATGGGCTGTACTATACACGCTGTTTTGAAACCTGATTTTTTCACTTAATATATATCCTAGACATCTTAGCATATCGGTAAGTATAAATCTACCTCATTATTTTTAATTGTTATAAAGTTTTCTATTATAAGTGTGTTTTATAAATTATTTAACAATTTCATGGGGGTTTAATTTTTTTTATTAAGACTGAAACCCTATGGGGCAGTTCTACTCTGTCCTATAGGGTCGCTATGAGTTGGAATTGCCTTGATGGCA
>NW_004444105.1:5909655-5911999 GCF_000243295.1 Trichechus manatus latirostris | reverse complement strand
AAAAAAAAAACTAGTGAACTCCAAATGAAGTCTGGAGTTGAGTTAATAGTGATGTACCAGTGTTGGCATGTTAGTTTTGACAAATGCACCTTGGTAATGTAATATGTTAACATTAGCAGAAACTGAAATTGGATGAAGGATATATAGGGAACTCTCTGAACACTTGCAACTTTTCTGTAAATCTAAAATTATTCCAAAATAAAGTTTATTTAAATTTTTTTTTTTAAATCAAACAAAACATTCTAATCTCTGGGACCATGGAGAAGATGCCCACTCTCCTGCAGATTGTGGAAATTCGGGTCTGTCTGGAGGTGGCACCCTTGTCCTGAATTAGGGAGCTGACCCACGGGTCTCACCCGCTATGACTTGCCTCGCCAGTGGTACTGCTGGTTCCTCTGATCATCTTTATTTCCTCCATTCTTTTGGCTGCTCTGGAAGTTGATCATAGCTTCCCGCTTCTTCAACACCTTAACCTTATCTGTCTCGAACTGAATCTTATGCTAGATCTTTCTCTGAGCAGCGTGCTCATTTTGGTAGGTATTCTTAAACCTGTCCCAAAATCTCACCAAACCCCTTCCATTATTGATTCTGGGTTTCCCAATCACATACAGCTGCCAGTTGGACCCCACATCTCCCAGCCCCCACTCAAATTTGCTCCTCTTTGCTCCAGAGTTCTCACCACTGCACTAGCCTCTAAGTGCGCCTACCAGTCTCATCTCCTAACCCAGACCTGGGCTTCATCCAGGCAGAAAACCTGCCCCTCGGTCACTAAGCCTGATTCAGCATCTACGTAATCCCTGGCAAGAGATTTCCCAGTTTAGCCTTGAGTCTGAGGTAGGTATAACGTGTTTTTTGTTCTTCTTGGCTCAAATATGTAAAATTTTAATTTATTTTTGTAGTAACCCCAGTAAGCTGAAATATTCTTTTCTAATATTTCTGTAATCAGCTTTATGTCCCTCACCTGCTCAAAAGTCTTTAGTAGCACGCCACTGCTTGCTAAAGTTGAGTATAATAAAAAAGTTCTCTCTTACTGAACACTACATACGGGCCAGGCACTGTGCTAAACGCTTTATATTACATTATCTCATTTAATCCCAAAACAACACTATCAATAAACTACTATTATCCCGATTTTGAGGTCCCTATATGAGTCAGAATTGACTCAGTGACAATGGGTTTGGTTTTTTGGTTTTGGGTGGTGCAAACCGTTTGTGCTAAACTAATAACCGAAAGGTTGGCAGTTTGAACCCACCAGCAGCACTGCAAAACAAAGGCCTGGCAATCTGCTTCCATAAAGATTACAGCCAAAAAAACTCTGTGGCGCAGTTCTACTCTGTAACACATGGGACCACCAGGAGTCGGAATCAACCAGATGACAAGGGGTTATGGAACACAGGTAGTCCCTGACTTATGACAGGGTTATGTTCTGACAACTCAGTTGTAAATCGGTTCTGACATATGTCAAACACGTCATATTTTTTTTTTTTTAGTTTTCATTATTATGAGTATCTTTATAAATCCAGCAGTGTTTAATTGAATATCTATGAGTAAACATCTGAGAATCATAACATCAGCAAATTACATGCTACAACATATTACTAATGATAAGATACACAAAAAAAAATGATGGACAGAAGTGCAGTTCGTCGTAACTCGAATACATCATAAGTCAGGGACTACATGTATTATGTTATCTTACCCCCATTTCACAGATGAGGAAACTTCAAGATAGCAAGGAAGTTTCAATACATAAGCCATCTGGCAAAAAATTCATATATTAACCACAACACTACATAGCACCTCTAACATTTTACTTTTATGCCTTTTTCCCTAATCAGAGAAAAATAACAGAACCTAGGATCTCCACAACTAAACATTCATAATGTCTAAAAAACCGAAACCAAACCAACTGCCATTGAGTCAATTCCGACCCATGGTGACCCCATGTGTTACAGAGTAGAACTGCTCCACAGGGTTTTCCTGGCTGTAATCTTTATGGAAGCAGATTGCCAAACTTTTCTTCTGCAGCACCCTTGGGTGGATTCGAATCACCAATCTTTAGGTTAGTAGTTGAGCACAAACCATTTGCACCACCTAGGGACCTCTAATAATGTCTAGGATATAATAAAAAATTATCTAGTATACAAAGAATCAAGAAAATGGACCACATTCTCAAAGAAAAGAAAATCAGCAGAGTTTGACCCAAGATGAACCAAATTTTGGAACAAACACAGATTTTAAATTAGCTATTATAATTACCTGATAGTTTTCTGAAGTTAAACAAAGCATTTCTTCAAGGCATGAGAAATCTCAGCAGAGTAATGGAAGGTCTCATCAGAGAAAC
>NW_004444105.1:5887054-5908814 GCF_000243295.1 Trichechus manatus latirostris | reverse complement strand
CGAAACAGCTCATAACATGGATGAATCTGGAAGGCATTATGCTGAGTGAAATTAGTCAGTCACAAAAGAACAAATATTGGATGAGATCACTATTACAAGAATTCAAGAAAAGGTTTAAACACAGCAGAAAACATTCTTTGACAGTTATGAGGGTGGGGAGGGAAGGAGAGGAGTATTCACTAACTAGATAGTAGACAAGAATTATCTTAGGTGAAGGGAAGGAAAACACACAATACAGGGGAAGTCAGTACAACTGGACTGAACTAAAAGCTAAGAAGTTTCATGAACACAACCAAACACTTAAAAGGACAGAGTAGTAGGGGCTGGGGTCTGGGGACCATGGTTTCCGGGGACATCTAGGTCAATTGGCATAACAAAGTTTATTAACAAAATGTTCTGCATCCCACCTTGGTGAGTGGTGTCTGGGGTCTTAAAAGCTAGCGAGCGGCCATCTAAGATTCATCAATTTGTCCTAACCCACCTGGAGCAAAGGAGCATGAAGAACACCAAAGACACAAGGAAAATATTAGCCCAAGAGACAGAAATGCCCACATAAACCACAGACTCCATCAGCCTGAGATCAAAAGAACTAGATGGTGCCTGGCTACCACCAATGACCACCCTGACAGGGAACACAAAAGAGAGTACCTCACAGAGCAGGAGAAATGTGGGGTGCAGAACTCAAATTCCAGTAAAAAGACCAGACTTAATGGTCTAACTGAGACTGGAGGAACCCCAGAAGACATGGCCCTCAGACTCTCTGTTAACCCAGAACTAAAACCATTCCCGAGGCCAACTCTTCAGACAAAGATTAGACTAGACTGGAAGACATAAAATGATACTCATGAAGAGAGTGCTTCTTAGTTTACTAAACAGACAGCTCCTGTCCAGAGGCAAAATGAGAAGGCAGCAAGGGACAGGAGCTGGCTGAATGGACACGGGAAATCTGGGGTGGAAAGGAGTGTACTGTCACACTATAGAGAGAGCAACTAGGGTTACAGAACAACGTGTGTATAAATTTTTTATGAGAAACTAACTTGAGCTGTAAAGTTTCACTTAAAGCACAATAAAAAAATTCACTAGATGGATTTAACAACCAAATTAACATGACAGAGGAAAGAGCAAATGAACAGGAATACAGATCAATAGGAATTATTCAAGGTGAAGAGCAGAAAGGAAAAAAGAAATTTTATAAAGAGCTTCACAGACCTGTTCAAAAATATTAAAAGTCAATCATATGTGTAACTGGAATTATCTGAAGGAAAGCAGAGAGAGAGTGGGGCACGCCATACACAAAAATTAACTCGAAGGTAATCAAAGACAAATGTTAGAGTTAAAATTACTCCATAAAGTAGGAAAAATTTTGTGGTATATAGTTAGGCAAAGATTACTTAAACAGCATGACAAAAGTGCAAATTATAAAAGATAAATAGATTAAAAGGACTTCATCAAGATTGAGAACTTTTCCTATTCAAAAGACATAGTTAAAAAAACTAAAAGGCAAACCACAGACTGGGAGAAAATTTTTTCAAAATATGTATCTGACAAAAGGTTTTTATCTAGAATATACACAGAACTCTTGCAACACAATAATGAAAAAACAACTCAATTAAAAAATGGGCAAAGGACTTGAACAGACACTTCACAAAAGAAGCCAATAAGCATATAAAAAGATGCTCAGCATCACTGGACATCAGAGAAATGCAAATTAAAATTACAATGAGATACCACTATATACCTACTAGAATGGCTAAAGTTAAAAAGACTGACAATTCCAAGTGCTGACAAGGATGTGGAGCAACTACAAATTCCATACATTTGTTGTGGGAATGTGAAATGGTACTGCCCCTTAAAAAAAAAATACAGAAGTCCACATGTCTACTCTGATTTGTCATACTTCTAAGTTTGGATCAGTTTCCAACATTTTATCCTTTGTAATTCAATGTGAAATATCTTTAATGTGAAGTTTGTTTGCTGGCATCACTTCCTCTGGGACATCTTCATCCTTTCAGTAGCAATCATGTTCCTCAGTTATATGATAATCCATTGTCAAAAGCTAGGCCTGGCGGAGCCAAAATGGCACTATAGACAGAAGCACCACGCCACCCCTCCACAGGAAAGACCCAAAAAACTAAGTAAAACAGACACAAATGTCAATCCTGGAACCATAAGTGTCAAATGAAGAGATAAAGAACTCAACCAAGCACCAAATGGAGTAAGAAACTGATAGAGAATGGAGAGCAAGGAGAGTTACGAGCCGAGGTTACCTACCAGCTAACACAGCACTGATCCACCATCTTGGACTCCTGTCAGAGATGGGCGAACAGGGAGTACTGGAAAGAAGATTCATGGAGCTCCCAGCAGGAGACAGAGCACCCAGTAACCAGCAATACATGCTTTCCCACCCCTCACCCTGCCTCCCCCTGCTCAGCCTTCACTGCTTCCCAGCAGGCTGATCTGCAGCTTCCCAGCTGGCTGATCTGTGGCTTCCCCGTGGGCTGATCCGCAGCTTCCAGGCAGGCCGCAACTGCGGCACAGGAAGTGTGGATTCCATGCCATGCAGATTCACGCTGCCCACACAGGTTGGCTTCTTCGGTGCCATTTCTTTGCTGCTGGTGTTACCTTTTTTGGCCTTTTTTGGTTTTTTCCCTGCCTCTCACCTCCCCTTCCTTTCTCCTGAACACCTGAGTCTGTGTGCCACTTCTGCTTCTTCTAGACAGGCCATGAAGCACCACTCGGCTGGGGAACTGCTTCCTGGGTCCACGCCATCATACTGGTGGGATCCCTGGGGGCTTTTTTTTTTTCCTTTTTTGGTTTGTTTTCTCTTTCTTTTTTCCTTTTTGTTTTTCTTCATTTCTTGGTTTCTCGTCTCTTTCTACTTATCTTCTTTTCCTATCTCCTGAATACCTGGCACTGTGTATCATATCCACCCCTTCTAGATGGGCTGTACTGCATAGCTTGGGAGCTGCTTCCTTGGTCTGGCAGCTGCATCAGTGGGACCCCTGGAGGTGTTTTTAATCATTTTTTTTTCTTTTTGTTTTTCTTCATTTCTCAGTTTCTCTTCTCTCCACTCCAATAGCAGTTTTTTTTTTGTTTTGTTTTCTTTTCTTTTAGGCTCTGGTTTATCTCTCCTCTCTCCTCTTTCCCATACTCATCCTAGCTCCACACATCACAAACTCCCCTTCACCATCCCTCCTGCCGATCTGCACCATGTGCTGAACACTGCACTGCTGAGCAGCACAGGCATGGTCTACCAGAGCCTGCCCTGCAGTGACCCCCGGCCCACCTTGTCAACCCCAGTACATGCCACAAACAACCCATCCCAGGAATTCCCCTTCACCTGGACCTGCCTTGCTGCACCATAGCTGAGTGACTGGCCCTGCCTGTTGGACAAGGAGGTGAAAAGTATCATGTCTACATAAGAGCAAACAACAAAGACTGCACAGCCTTCCTGCTCAGACATAACAAAGAAAACATAAAAGCAGGAGAAACAGACAAATCTAAAATCGACAAACAAATAAAATAACTACTGAATGTCCCGAAGACAGCAGACAACATCAAAACATATAAAAAAGCAGGACAGGATGTTCCAGTAGGCATCCAAAATAAACACCAGCTGAGTTTCCAGTAAAAAAAAAAAAAAAAAAGGCACTAGAACTATGCAACAGAAATTCAAATCTCCAATATTCAGAGATATCCAAGAGTTGAAGCAAAAAGCAGACAAAAATGAGGAAAAAATAGACAAATTCATGGAAAATACAGACCAAAAAACAGAAGAATTCAGGAAAATAATACACAAAAAAATGCTAAAATAAATTCACAACTAGAAATCATAAAAAACAACAATTAGAAATCCAAAAGATAAACAACAAGATTTCAGAGATGGACAGTGTCATAGAAGGGCTGAGGAGCAAGTTTGAAACAATGGAAGACAGGATCAGCGAAATTGAAAACAAACACTTAGATACAACTCTCTTTTGAGGAAATATCAGAAAAAAGAACAGAGAAAAATGAAGAAACCCTGAGAATTATGTGGGATACAATCAAAAGCAATAATTTTCGAGTGATCAGAGTTCCAGAACAGGGGGGAGAAAATGGAAAACACAGAGAGGATGATTAAAGAATTACTGACAGAAAACATCCCTAGTATCAGGAAAGATGAAAAGCTGACCATCCGAGAAGCTCAATGAACCCCATATAGGATAGACTCCAAAAGAAAATCACCAAGGCGTATCATAATCACACTCACTAAAACCACAGACAAAGAAAGAATCTTGAGAGCAGCTTGAGAAAAATGAAAAGTCACATAGAGAGGGGAAACAATAAGACTGAGTTCTGATTACTCGACAGAAACCATGCAGGCAAGAAAGCAATGGGATGACATAGTCACAACCATGAAAGAAAAAAAAATGACAGCCAAGAATAATCTATCCTGCGAAACTCTGGTTCAAATATGATGGTGAAATTAGGACATTTCCAGATAAACAGAAACTAAGGCAAATATGTAAAAAACATACCAAACTTACAAGATTTATTAAAGGGAGTCCTTGGGTTTGAGAACAAACAACATCAGACCACAGCCTGAATCTAGGACACAAGATTGCACCAGCCAGATATCAACCTAGGAAATGAACTCTCAAGGACTATCCAAAACCAGAAGAATTACAACAGGAAACCAGAAAGGTTAATCTGTAAATGACAACAACATCAGAACAGTAAAAGAGGGAATAAACAGTGTAAGTTTAGAACTTTCTAATGGAGAGGAAAGCAAGGCAATATCAAGTAATACTAGCGTGCTTCAAATCTAGGAAGATAAAGGGAAGTTACAAGGTGACAACAAAGAAAGTTAGCAAACCTACTCATCAAAATAAAGAAGAAAAACAGAGTCTCAGTAAAAATAAAATCTACAAAAATGAAAAACCAATCCACAAACAAAAGGAATTTAGCACAGGAGAGTAAGAGGAACGAAGAAATCATCAGCACCACAAAAAAGAAGCACTACAAAATGACATCAATAAACTCACACCTATCAATAATTGCACTGAATGTAAATGGCCTAAATGCACCCATAAAGTGACAGAGAGTGACAGAATGGATTAAAAAACATGATCTATCACTATGCTGTCTACAAGACACACACCTTAGAAAGAAAGACATAAATTTATTAAAAATCAAAGAATGGAAAAAATATATCAAGCAAACAGTCACCAAAAAAGAGCAGGAGTCACAATACTAATCCCAGACAAAATAGACTTTAAAACAAAATCCACCATAAAAGACAAAGAAGGACACTATATCATGATTAAAGGGATGATCCAGCATGAAGACATAACCATAATAAATATCTACGCACCAAATGACAGGGCTCCAAAATACATTTAAAAAAACTTTAAAAGCACTGAAAAGAGAAATTGACAATTCCACTATAATAGTAGGAGACTTCAACACACCACTCTCAGTAAAGGGCAGAACATCTAGAAAGAAACTCAACAAAGATACAGAAGATCTAAAGGCCACAATCAGCCAACTTGAACTCACAGGCATATGCAGAACACTCCATTCATTCAACAGCTGCAAAGTACACATTCTTTTCCAAAGCCCATAGAATGGTCTCCAGAATAGACCACATCTTAGGCCTCAAAGCAACCCTCAACAAAATCCAAAACACTGAAATAATACAAAGTATCTTCTCTGATCACAATGCCATCAAAGTAGAAATTAATAACAGGAAGAGCAAGGAATAAAAATCAATTACACAGAAACTAAATAACACCCTGCTTAAAAACCACTGGGTAATAGAAGAAACCGAAGATGGAATCAAAAAATTCCTAGAATCAAATGAGAATGAAAACACATCATAACAAAACCTTTGGGACACAGCAAAGGCAATGCTCAGAGGTCAATTTATAACAATAGATGCACACATCAAAAAAGAAAGGGACAAAATTAAAACATTAGCTACACAACTCAAACAAATAGAAAACAGCAAAAGAAGTCAACAGCCACCAGAAGAAAGGAAATAATAAAGATCAGAGCAGAAATAAATGAAATAGAGAATAGAAAAAAAAATAGAACAATCAACAAAACTAAAAGTTGGTACTTTGAAAGGATCGACAAAATTGACAAACAACTAGCCAAACTGACCAAAGAAAAACAGGAGAGGGTGCAAATAACCAAAATAATAAATGAAATGGGGGGTGTTAAAACAGACACAACTGAAATGAAAAGGATTATAACAGAGTATTGTGAAAAACTATACTCCAACAAATTTGAAAATCTAGAGGAAAAGGACAAATTTGTAGAAACACACTACCTACCCAAACTATCACAAATTGATGTTGAAAATCTGAACAGACCTATACAAGAGAAGAGATTGGAAAGGTAATTTAAAAAACTCCCAATAAAAAAAAAGCCCTGGCCTAGATGGCTTCACCGGAGAATTCTACCAAACATTCAGAGAAGATCTTACACTATTACTACTCAAACTGTTTCAGAACATAGAAAAGGAAGAGATACTTCCAAATTCATTTTATGTAGCCAGCATAACCCTGATACCAAAACCAGGCAAAGATGCCACAAAACACTACAGGCCCTAATACACAGCATTAACAGGATACAAACCATAACTAACAACATACAAACTCCAGAAGATAAGCTAGATAACTGGGATCTTCTAAAAATTAAACACTTATTCTCATCAAAATACTTCACCAAAAGAGTAAAAAGAGAATGTACAGATTGGGAAATAATTTTTGGCTATTGCAAATCCGATAAAGGTCTAATGTCTAAAATCTACAAGAAAATCCAACACCTCTACAACAAAAGGACAATCCAATTAAAAATGGGCAAAGGAAATGAACAGAAACTTTACCAAAGAAGATATTCAAGTGGCTAAAGACACATGACAAAATGCTCGTGATCACTAGCCATCAGAAAAATGCAAATTAAAACCACAATGAGATACCATCTCACCCCAGCATTACTGGCATAAATAAAAAAAAATGGAAATAACAAATGCTGGAGAGGCTGCAGGGAGACTGGAACTCTTATACGCTGCTGGCAGGAATGCAAAATGGTACAACCATTTTGGAAAGCATATAGTGCTTCCTTAGAAAGCTAGGAATAGAAATACCATATGGTCCAGCAATCCCACTCCCAGGAATATATTCTAGAGAAATAAGAGCCATCACACAAATAGACATATGCACACCCATGTTTACTGCAGCATTGTTCACAATAGCAAAAAGATGGAAACAACCCAGATGCCCATCAACACATGAATGGATAAACAAACTATGGTACATACACAGAATGGAGTACTACGCAACAATAAAGAACAATGATGAATCTGCAAAGCATCTCACAACGTGGATGAATCTGGAGGCATTAAGCAGAGTGAAAGAAGTCAATCACAAAAGGACAGATACTGTATGAGACCTCTACTATACAAAACCTTGAAAAGGTTTACAAAGAAAGAGAAACAATCTTTGATGGTTACAAGGGAGGGGAGGGGTGAGGTTGGAAAAACACTAAATAGACAATAGATAAGTGGTAACTTTGGTGAAGGGTAAGACAGTACACAATACTGGGGAAGCCAGCACAACTTGCTAAGGGTAAAGTCATGGAAGCTCCAAGGGCAAATACAAACTCCCTGAGGGACCGAATTACTGGGCTGAGGGTTGTGGGGACCACGGTCTCAGGGAACATCTAGCTCAATTGGCGTAACATAGTTTCTAAAGAAAATGTTCCAGATTCTACTTTGGTGAGTAGCATCTGGAGTCTTAAAAGCCAGTAAGCGGCCATCTAAGATACTCCACTGGTTTCCCCCCTTCAAGAGCAAGGGAAAATGAAGAAAACTAAAGATACAAGGGAAAGATTAGTCCAAAGGACTAATAGACCACAACTACCAAGGACTCTACCAGACTAAGTCTAGTAGAATTAGATGGTGCCCGGCTACCACCACTGGCTGCTTTGGCAGGGATAACAATAGAGGGTCCCAGACAGAGCTGGAGAAAAATGTAGAACAAAATTCTAACTCAGAAAAAGACCAGACTTACTAGCCTGACAGAGAGTGGAGAAACCCCCAGAGTATGGCCCCCGGACACCCTTTTAGCTCAGTAATGAAGTCACTTCTGAGGTTCACCTTTTAGCCAAAGATTAGACAGGCCCATAGGACAAAACGAGACTAAAGGGGCACACCTGGCCAGGGACAAGGACTAGAAGGCAGGAGGGGACAGGAAAGTTTGCAATAGGGAACCAAAGGTTGAGAGGGGAGAGTACTGACATGTCGTTGGGTTGTTAACCAATGTCATAAAACAATATGTGTACTAACTCTTTAATGAGAAACTAGTTTGTTCTGTAAACCTTCATCTAAAGTACAATAAAATAAATAAATAAAGAAAAGCCTACAAAAAAAAAAATGGCAGTACTTTATAAAATCAAACATGCATTTACCATATAAGCAATTCCACTCCTAGGTATTTACTGAAGACATATGAAAATATGTGTCTATACAAAAGTAGGTATGCCAGTTATTCCTAGTATCTAAATAGGGATAGCTATTATTCATAATAGCCAAAAACTAGAAGCAATGCAAATGTCCATCAATTAGTGAACAGATTTTTTTTTTTTACTGTGGTATATCCATATCATGATCACTCAGCAACAAAAATAAAATAGATGAATCTCAAAAGTACACTAAGTAAAAAAAGTCAAACAGAAAAGTCTATGTACTGGATGATTACATTTAAATGAAATTCTAGAAAAGGAAAAATTTTAGTGACAGCATGTTAAGTGATTGCCTGGGGCCAAGGGCAGCAGAGTGCGAAGGGGCTTCAGGAAACTTCTTCCAGTCAAGGAATCTAATCTGTATCTTAATTGTGTTGGTTGTTGTACAACTGTGTACAATTAACAAAAGCATCAACCATACACTTAAAATTCATGAATTTTATCGTATGCAAATGGAACCCTGGTCGAGCAGTGGTTAAGAGCTATCTGTGGCCGCTAACCAAAAGATCAGCAGTTTGAATACATCAGCCACTCCTTGGAAACCCTAGAAGCAGTTCTACTCTGTCCTACAGTGTATGCAAATAATATCATAATAAACAAACAAAAAACCAGATTTTTTTTTAAAGGAGAAAAGAAAGCCAAGTATTCTGCACACTGAATTTCAGCAACCAAGCAATGCAACTTAGTTTAATATAACCCTAAGAGACTTGGCAAGAAAAATCAGGCTTCCAAAGAAAATTACAAATCTATTACCAAAGTGTCAGAAAACAGTATATCTGCTCACTGGCACGGCAGTTAAGTAAAGAATGTAATACTGAGTGTTTGACTCTGAAGCAGATAAATACACTTGAATCAAGAAAAAGAAAATGAAAAGCATCTGATTTGCCCTTTCGGTCAAACAGTGACTTGGCAAGAAAGAGCAGGAGCAAAACCTAGAAAAAAAATCTGGCACCAATGTACTAAAAAGAGAATATTAATCTTCACAGTTAGTGTCATGATATGGTGCAATTGAAAAGTGAATAAAAGCAATGTTCCTCCATGACTCTGAAAAGAGCGAACTGCCAAAATTGAGACTGAAATTATCTTTTAGAAAGTAAATCTAAGTCAGTGGAATATATAAAATAAATTTTCAGTTTACTTTAAGCAACTGAATAATTTTAATCAACCCTCTCATATTTTGGATTTTTTAAACAACATTTTAATTTTTTAACAGTTTTAGATTTACAGAATTATTGCAAAGTTCATACAAAGAACCCCTGCAAACCCAACACCAATTTCCTCTATTATTAACATCTTATATTAGTACGATACATTTGTCACAATTAATGAAGCAGTCTTAATACATTATCATTAACTAAAGTCCATACTTTTTTCAGATTTCCTTAGTTTTCACCTAATGTCTTTTTTTCTGTTTCAGAATCTCATCCAGGATACCACATTACACTTAGTAGTCATGTCTCATTAGGCTCTTCTTGAATGTGACAGTTTCTACAATGGTCCTTTTTTTCTTTTTTTTTTTAATGACTATGACACTTTTGAGGAGTACTAATCCAGTATTCTGTAGAATGTTCTTCAGTTGGGATTTGTCTGATGTCTTTTCTCATGGCTGAACTGGGGTTAGATTTTTTTAAATATTTGCTTCATTCTTTGACTCTTAAAATCACCATAATGTTATATTAAAATAATTTGGAGTATTATCCAGATAACCATCTCAATATGGTTAGAAATTAAAATGTCTGAATGTGTTTCTACTACAGTAGATTTCAGTGAATGCTTCAAAGTGAAATATTAATCACACTACAGCTCTACAATGCAGCTAACCTTTTATGTATTCCACTGTATAAAAACCACATTAATATTTAATATTAATTGAGCCTCGGATAAGATACAGTAGTGATCCCACAGTAAGCAGCTATCATTCCCAAACTTCAGGGAGTTATTTTTAATAAGGTTAATTATGTTTTTTATGGAACTAAATTACATATTTTGATATATTCTCTTTCAAATCACTGATGGGTTGAAAAAGCACAAGTTGTATTCCAAGTGGCTTTAAAGAATAAAGATGTCCTTGAAATATGAGAAAAAACATTATCCCCTTATAATTAACTACCTTGATGTTGTAATTGATTAACTTTTACTACTAACCTCTTGAAATTTAACAGAGGAGAGGAAAAGTAAACCTGTGAAGAGGAGAAAAATGAACTCCCTTTAATAAGGCCACTGAATCAATGGCAGGCCATTTTTCTCACGATACAGCCCACCTGATTTATGATGAGAAGAAGTTCAGTTCTCATGTCAGTGAAGCTCTGGATTTTTATCCAGACTTTTATAAAATGTTTTAATACATATGCCCCAGATTATTATTTGCCCTGAATCCTAAAGGCGAGGTCAACGGAATTCTGAGAAATGTCTAGCAGAAGGTAGAACATATTCAACATTCTAAGGGAAAATGTTACCTGATAAGATCTTGGTAAAGTTGAACCAGTTCTAGCCTTTGATTTGGGGGTGGGGGGTGGGAGTGCGGGGTGCGGAATTAACAGCTAGGCAAGTGGACAAGCCCGGAACCAAAGTACTTTATTAGCTGCAAAAATCACTAGATTATGTTCGTGCTAAAATACTGCAGCACCTAGTTCAAAGAAGGGGGAAAAAGCAGAAACGAAATACAACCCACTAAGATGTACAGCACCCCAGAACACATAATATCACATGGTCAGGTTGACCAGTCTGCTCGGTTCCAGGGGTCTAAGCAGAGTTTCTGAGTACTGAAGACATCCTAAACCTGGCAGAGGCTAGGCCTACAGTAGGAATTCAATGGACATTTATCAGAACTGAGTAAATGTCTTCACTAGAATAGCATAGGGGCCACCCCACACAGCCTCTCAACAAATGCTTAAAAGCCCCTCAGGCAGCCCACAAATGTTTGGTTAACAAAAGCCATAAGATCACTTCTTAAACTTTTATGCTGTCAGGGTTTAGCAGGCTGACACGTTTCTGACAGTACTCCACCTATCCCTGTTTGCTCTCTGAATGTGAAATCAGTGGGAGGAGAAGGTCTAGGAACTGAGGCTGGAAAAGAGGATGTGATCTTCTAAGAGTAGGCTCTCCCATAATTATGCCCTTTATATCCCAGCCTGTTTATATCCCAGACCAAACAAAAGAAAACAAAAGCAAATGAATATAGTGTCCAAAATGTTGTTTCACTTTCATCAGTGTCTGTATGCACATTAAATTTCAAAATATAATACCTGGGAAGAAATCATCTTGCCATAGAAGCTCACATAAAAAAAGGACATGAATCTCATCTGCTCCAACCAATCATTCAATTAATGAAGGGAAAACACAGGCTGTAAGTGTAGCGTTAAAAAATAAAGTTTCCTCTGAGTGAATCAGGATCAATCTGGAAGAGATGATATACCTGTTGAGAGCTGATATTTATAGGTTGCTTCAAAATGATCCAAGTGACACTCTCCAGAAGAGGTGGGACTGTGAGGGAACCAGGATATGTCCAGTAGTCCCAAGATGGAGGAAGCAGAGACAATGGGTCAAAATTTGTGAATTGAGTTTGTTTTCCCTGGGAGAAAAAAGAGAATTCCCACAAATTACAACAGCATAGCTTGCTTTCCAAAGACTTCAAAAAACAGACACCCAATGAAACAATATATGGAATTATGTAGTATCTGCCTTTTAAAAATAGCAATACCACACCATTTAGATTTATTTAATAAGCACAGAATTTGTTTTAATATTTAAGTGTTCTTTAAGAAATGTTAAAGATTTATTCTACAAAACTCCAACACCAGAAACCAATTATGTACAAACAAATTTATCAGTGGTTATTTTAGATTAAGAGGGCATTGGTGGTTCAGTTTAGAATTCTCGCTTTCCATGCAGGAGACCAGTTTCAATACCCAGCCAATGCACTTTATATGCAGCCACCATCTGTCTGTCAGCGGAGGTTTGCATGATGCTACGATGCTGAACAGGTTTCAGTGGGGCTTCCAAACTAAGATGGACTAAGAAGAAAAGTCTGGTAATCTGTTTCCAAAAATCAGCCAATGAAAATCTTGTGGATCACAACAGTCCAATCCCCAACCAATTATGGAGATGGTACAGGGCCGGGCAACACTTTGTTCCAACGTGCCCAGGGTCCTCATGAGTCACGGGTCAACTGGACAGCAGCTAGCAACAACAATAATTTTAGATAATTTAAACCCTTTCAAAATTTTCAAAAAGTCATAATGCATTACTTCTGCTGCATTGGTCTAGTATGTTCCAAACTTGCTTCAAAGCAGGCAGCATAAGTTTGTATCTAAGATGTTAGACTTTAAAAAAAGGTAAGAGAATTCAGTAGAGAACAGTCATAGAAATACATTAATTCATTACCGTTGAGTTGATTCCAACTCATAGCGACCCTATAGGACAGAGTAGAACAGTCCCAAAGGGTTTCCAAGGCTGTAATCATTACGGAGGAGCACTGGTGGCAAAGTGGTTAAGAGCTCATCTGCTAACCAAAAGGTCGGCAGTTCAAAGCCACTAGCTGTTCCTTGGAAACCCTATAGGGCAGTTCTATTCTTTCCTGTAGGGTTGCTATGAGTCAGAATCTACTTGACAGCAACAAATCTTTACGGAGGCAGACTGCCACATTATTCTCCCATGGAGCAGCTGATGGGTTCCAACCACCAACCTGGTTAGTAGCCAAGCCCTTAACCATTGCACCACCAGGGTTTCTTAAGAACATGTTAACCATTAGCAAATAACAATTCATTTTACCTTTTCTTTAATGGAATCCAGAATGTCAGTAACCTTTTGCAGTTGGGAATTGTGTTTACCAATCTGTAAACATGAAATTTCAAAAGAAATTGTTACTGTAGCAGATTTGATCTGAACCACTCCACTTCAATCACTGTTTTTTAATTACACTTTTAAAAAGCTAATCCAACTCAGAACAAACATTGATTGTTATATAACGAAGCTCTCTTTTACCTGTTGGCCTCATCAGGCCGGAAAAATCTGAACAACAAGATAATATTACAGGACTCTGTGGCTGAACTGTCAGTTGTGGTTCCCAAACTAGTAGTACCAGCTTCATATTTTTCAGCTTTATAAATGTGTAAGATATAGATTACCTTGACAGAAATCTTGCTTGGGAAACTCTAACATAATAGATACACTATTAAGCCAGATGTGATTTTCAGACCCTAGGTCCAAACTGGCTATGACCACCAACACCAGCTGCCGTTGAGTCACCTCTGACTGGTGGTGTCCCCGTGTGTATCAGAGTAGAACTGTGCATCATAGGGTTTTCTATGGCTGATTTTTCGGAAGTAGATCACCAAGTCTTTCTTCCAATGAACCTCTGGGTGGATTTGAACCTCCAACCTTTCGGTTAGCAGTTGAGCACATTAACAATTTGCACCACCGAGGACTCTTAAACTGGCTATAGTGGCAACAAAACATTGGACCAAAACATCTCACATTTTCAGCCTTAAACAATCTGAGGTCCCAATTAAGCAGAACTCCTCAGAAAAGTATACAGTGAAACCTGTGAGAGCCAGAACTCGACGCGACTGCCTTGTTTTTCCAAGTCTCACAAGTTTTCTGCCTTTGACAAGCTGCAGTCTTACCACTTTTCTATCACTCTCTGTTGGTGGGAAATAATTGAGTTTTCCTTCTCTGACAGGTTTCTGCCTTACAAAAGTTCCTGCTTTTGCAGGTTTCACTGTATGCAACTCTTTTCATTATTACAGATGTCATGAAGCAACCTGAAGCTTTTATGCACATGAGAATTAAAGTAAAATCTCTTATCCCACCTGGATCCCACTGCCCCCATTCAGATGTGGAGGCCAAAGGAAAGGGATGTTGCTCTCCACGCCACTCTCCGCCTCTGCCCCACGCTTCCTCCAGTCCCAGCTCCAGGAGTCACAACATCATACAGAAGTATGTAGACATGGCAAATATACACACCCTAAAAGATTGTGGTCCCAATGGGAGCTGAGCAGCCCAACCTGCCCACAGGTATTATGACAATGATACTTGTCTGACCACATGTGAAAATTAGACAAAGGGAAATACAACCAAATAACCTTTTTTTTTTTTTTTTTAAGTCAGTATATGTGGCAATAAGCCATTGTGGTCAAACTAGTGCTTCAAGAACTAGGCTCTTGAACTTTATTCTTTCCCATCTCCTAAATATTATGTAATCAGGAAAAGGCCAGAATAAAGTTTTTCTTCTCAGGATCTCAGCGGCTACTTCTGCTGCTATTGTTGTTGTTGTTCTTGTTGCCACTGTTCCTATACGTATTAAAACTATCAGTGGATAATAAAAGAAATCATAAGACAATGTCCTAGGCCCTTAGATGAACTATAAACTAATATATAAATGTTTACTACTCATTTCAAAAGAAAAAAGTTAAACCCAAAACTAGTTTACTATTAACAAAATGATTGAATGTATACTCCATAACGGAACTTTTACCCAAAATCGCTGATTGATTATTTAAAATGAAATCAGTGTACCTGTAAAAATACTCCCAAGACAGCTAGTCCATCAGGCTCATGAGCTGCCTCAACAAAGCTGGGATATTTGTCTGAATTCCAGTGAACAACATGGAGCTGAAAGGGAGGCACACAATATCATTAAAAAAAAAAAATTAATCTTCAAAAACATGAATGCAAATAAAATATTTATATAGATGTTCTGGCACTGTCCACTCATATGTATAATGTATTATTCACAAGAACCCTGGACAGAATACTTGTATTTATTTTTGTCCAAAAACTAAAGTACAAGGAGTGAACAATCATGGTCACTTAGCTAGTCTGTGGAATATTTTATTAAAATCTACATCACCATTTAGAATGCCCTGGAACGTCTTGCTGAGCCCCTCTAGCCCTAACTATCTCCGGCCATTGTTACCAAACAACTTGGGGCTCCTCCAGGCTTTCCACAGGGATGCAATTGAAATTTAGCAGGTAGTGGCAGAATCCACTGAACCAAGCTTAGGCTCACAGATAGGTGGATAAGTCAACACCTACACAGCAGGTAAGGAGCCCTGGTAGCGCGATGGTTAAGCAACCAGCAGTTCGAACCCACCAGCAGCTCTGCAGGAGAAAAGAGTTGGCGATCTGCTCCCATAAAGACTACAGCCAAGCAAACCCTATGGGGCAATTCTACCCTGTCCAACAGGTTCACAATTAGTCGGAATTGACCTGCCAGCACACAACAACAACAACAATGCACAGTAGATTTTCAGGGACAATGTGCTGCCAATTTGACAGGACCAGTTCTTCTGGAAACTTCCCAGTTGGATGCTTAGTGCTGTAGCTTAATATTTTTATGGCTTGAAAATGCAAATTCTCATTAAGAGTAACTAACATTTACAACTTCCTATGAATATGTTCATTCCTGTTTTATTGACTATTCAAAGGCATTCGACTGTATGGATCATAACAAATTATGGATAACATTGTGAACTATGGGAATTCCAGAACACTTAATTGTGCTCATGAGGAAACTGTACAGAGATCAAGAAACAGTCGTTCGAACAGAACAAGAGGATACTGCGTGGTTTAAAGTCAGGAAAGGTATGCATCAGGGTTGTATCCTTTCACCATACTTATTCAATCTATATGCTGAGCAAATAATCCAAGAAGCTGGACTGTATGAAGAAAAACGCAGCATCAGGACTGGAGGAAGACTCATTAACAATCTGCATTCTGCAGATAACACAACCTTGCTCGCTGAAAGTGAAGAGGACTTGAAGCACTTACTGATGAAGATCAAAGACCACAGTCTTCAGTATGAATTACACCTCAACATAAAGAAAACAAAAATCCTCACATCTAGACCAACAGCAACATCATGATAAACAGAGAAAAGATTGAAATTGTTAAGAATTTCATTTTACTTGGATCCACAACACCCATGGAAGCAGCAGTCAAGAAATCAAAAGACACACTACATTGGGCAACTCTGCTGCAAAAGACCTCTTTATAGTGTTGAAAAGCAAAGATATCACCTTGAAGACTAGGGTGCATCTGACCCAAGCCATGGTGTTTTCAATCGTCTCATATGTATGCGAAAGCTAGACGATGAATAAGGAAGACTGAAGAATTGAAGCCTTTGAATTATGGTGCTGGTGAAGAATATTGAATATACCATAGACTGCCAAAAGAACGAACAAATCTGTCTTGGAAGAAGTACAACCAGAATGCTTCTTAGAAGCAAGGACGGCTAATCTACGTCTCATACACTCTGGACATGCTATCAGGGGGGATCAGTCCCTGGAGAAGGACATCATGCTTGGTAAAGTAAAGAGTCAGCAAAAGAGAGGAAGACCCTCAGTGAGATGGACTGACACAGTGGCTGCAACAATGGGCTCAAGCATAACAATTGTGAGAATGGTGCAGGATCGGGCAGTGTTGGATTCTGTTGTATACAGGGTCATTATGAGTCAAAACTGACTGGACGTCACCTAACAACAACATGAATATGTTCAGATCCTTTGCTGAGAGAAAGTTTTAATCGGGAAAAAGAAGCTTCCGGGTCTGGGAATCAGAATTGTCTGAGGAAGCAAATAAAGGCAGGTGGTGTTACTGAGGGGAGGAAAAGAGAAGGAAAGGATGGGAAGGGGGGTGGGACTCTAGAAAACAGATTTCACCTATTTCACGACTATACTGTCCTGCAAACCACCTTCAGCAAAAGCCAAAGTTGTCCCAGATGTTCTAGCATAGTAAACAAAGTGGTGTCCCAAACACACAAACAAATGTGAAAGACTGCAGAAGAGCAATAAAGCAAAACCACTTTAGGAGAGTCTTTAGTCTCTGTGAAAGGAAGGATAAACTGAGATAGAAGCAGAGGACCATGTGGCATGCCCAAAAAGTTTGGCTAAAATGGTAAATCTTGACATCCAGGTCATGCTGTCCACTCACACCCATATTTGAGATTGACTTCTTATAAGATATCCTTCTAATTAATCCTTTTGACACATCAGAGATGAAACACTTAAGTGGGCCCTCATGCCCAAGTCGCCCTTCTGGTTGACTGTTGGGAGTCCTGGTTTGAATCCACCTAGAAGCACCTTGGAAGAAAGGCCTGGTGATCTACTTCTGAAAAATTAGCCACTGAAAACACTATAGAGCATAATTTAACTGCAACACACATGGGGTTGCTATGAGTTAGAACTGTCTTGACGGCACTTGGTTTTTTTAGCTGACTGTTACAAAATAATTTAGTATATTCAAACACATGTTTTTATCCCGTCCCTTAAATATAACTCCACATCTATGGCCATACCACCCTGAACACGCCCAATCTCATCTAAATATAACTCCACTTCTGACAGGCAACTAATACGAGGAAAGGGGATTTTGGGATAGAGAATTATCATGAACAGTGAACCATAAAACTATAAAACAGAGAGAGCACCATCCACAAATCAAGTAAGACTATGAGATATCCAGATACAAAATAGGAAACTGGACTGCACTGGTTCCATGTTCTAAGCTGGTGTGAGATAGTTGGGGAAGGAAAGAAACCTGAAAACATCAGATGATGAAACAAAGATATATTTGGCTCACATGAGACAGATGACATTCCCCAGTAAGGGAGGGGCTGAGGAGATAAGGTTGTTTTAAATGGCTCACTGCCCATGCATCAGTTCACTCAGCAAGAGATGACAACAAAGAGATAAAAAGATATGAAATGACTTCTTTAGGGTCACAACAGCTACTGAGTAGAAAACGGGTGTCTGACTAAAGAGGTGCATCTATGTATATCCTTCTGCTGGTTAAAAAAAATGATGGGCAACAAGCCAAAAAATAAAACTTTTTTTTTTACTGATTTTTTTTTTTAAACAAGGCCTCCTCTCTCCCACACACATTTCTTAACTGGCAGCAATGCCTTCAGGTGAACTGAATCTCTTTTTTTTAGTATTTGTACTTGAATTAAAACACACAAAAAGATGGCAAACTCATTTCTTGACTAACAATGACAGCAACCATGATTTGAAATGAATGACAAGAAATCATTTTAGCCACTACAAAAATGAAAATAAGGAGAGGCGGGGCCTAGATGGCAGAATAAGCAGATGATTTGTGTTGTCCCACTTACAACAAAGACCTGAAAAAACAATGAATCAGAGATATATGACAATCTAGGAACCTAAGCATCAAAGTCAAACCTGAAGAATCAGACTGAGTGACAGGTGGAAGGAGAGTCAATTCAAAAACAGCAGAAATGAAGAACTATGGATTGCTGGCTCACCAGCGTCCTGCTAGCTGAATCTGTACAGTGCACACAGATGGAGGCAAACAGCAACATCCCAAACATAACCCACGCCATCTGGTGCAGCTAAGCAGCAGTGAATCTGCTCACACCTCCAGAACCAAACAAGAGCAACACCAGACCTGCAAAACCTAAGTGCAAGCTCCAAACCCACCATGCAAGCACCAAACCCCTTCCGCTACCAGAGCTCCACAGGGGAAGAGCACTCCCTTCTCCTCATCCATCCCCCTCCCTGCTGCTACACCAGTCCCACAGCATTCAACATCGTCATGCCCCCTAAGCCAGGAACTCACTGTCTGGTCCAGAGTCTCCTGCCCTTTCACCCAGCCACTGATGTAGGGGACTCACAGACTTGCAATGCCCTTCACCCCCAGTGATCACCCATACCAGTGCTTTGCTGGCAGACCCCACACAGCACACCCTCATTAGGACAAAATGGATAGGTCTTCCCGCTGAAGCATTTTCACCTGCAGCAGCCAAGTGGGAGCTGTAGATTTGTGGCATCAACAATACCGCACCCCCTAAGAAGGGGTCTCCCCCCACCCACATCAGGAGCCAGAGGGCCAACTGTACCACCCACTTCATCTAGCCACCCACATCAGGTGACTGAGAATCAGTGGCACCACCTAATCCCTCCAGCCAAAGGCAGTGGTCACCCAAAGACCAGCTGCACTACTCCCCCCCGCTATATACTCTAATGGACAGGGGCACACCCTCCATCCAGGCACCAGGGGGCAAGCAACAGCCCCCTGCCTTGCCCCCCACATCAACCCCTACTACAACCAGAGAACTGTGCCTGTTCCAAACACACCCATGCAGCCCTGCCCACTCAGGGCTGCAGGTCAGTCTCCACACCATACACTTGGTGACTGACAACCTAGGTACCTGAGCCCCAACCAACAGGTAAGTGATGGAGCACACAGGCAACACCCAACCCAACAACCAGAGAGAATACCCCCTGCAACCATAGCCAGGTGACCAGCAGGACAAATTCGTCACCCCACCAAAAACACTGCCTACATTTTCAGCAGCCCACAAGAATAGTGAACAGATTCCCAGGCTTAACACACCTAGTACCTGCTTCAAACACCTGGAGACAGGAGGTGAGAGCTTCAATGGGGCCAGATTAATGACCAGAATAACACACACACACTCATCCCACTTGGACATAGCAAAACAAAACAAAAATTCAGGACACAGTAAACAAAAGTTAAATAAATATAATAACTTATTGATGCCTCAGAGATAAGAGTCAATATCAACAAGATGAACAAGATGGCTCCACCAGTGACCAAAATAAAGAACCAGAAAACCTTCAAGAGGAAGACAAGGCAATGGAGTTACCTCATAAACAATTCAAAAGAGCTCTCCAAGAGATCAAGTAGGAGATTAGGCAAAACACAGACCAAATCAAGGAACACACAGACAAAGCAACAGAATTCAGGAAAACAATACAATAACAAAATGACAGAATAAACAGGCTGCTAGAAACCATACAAAAACAGCAACTAGAAAGCCAAAAGATCAACAATAAAGTTTCAGAATTAGACAACTCAGTAGAATATGACAGGAGCATAACTGAGACAACAGAAGTCAGAATTAATGAAATTTATGATAAAACCCTTGACACAAATTTGTTGGAAGAAAAATCAGAAAAAAGAACAAAGAAAGCCTAAGAATTATGTGGGATACTATCAAGAGGAAAAAGTTATGAGTGATCAGAGTACCAGAAAAGGGGAGGATAAAGGAAGACACAGAGAGAATTGTCAAAGATTTGCTGGCAGAAAACTTCCTTAATATCATGAAAGACAAGAAGATATTATCCAAGAAGTTCAATGAACCTCATACAGAATAGACCACAAAATTGAGTCACCAAGATATATCATAATCAAACTTGCCAAAACCAAAGACAAAGAAAGAATCCTGAGAGCGGCTAGGAATAAATGAAAAGTTACCTACAAAGGAGAACCAATAAGGCTAAGCTCTGATTACTCAGTAGAAACCATGCAGGCAAGACGGCAATGAGATGACACATATAAAGCCTCGAAGGAGAAAAAAACTGCCAGCCAAGAATTATATATCAGCAAAACTGTCTCTCAAATATGATGGCAAAATTAGATCATTTTCAGATAAATAGAAATTAAGGGAATATGTAAAAACCAGACCAAAATTACAAGAAATATTAAAGGAAGTCCTCCAGTTAGAGAACCAACATCAGATAACAATCCAAGACTAGGACACAGGACAGATCAACCAGATATCAACCCAGATAGGCAATTCACAAAAACAAAAAAAAAGTTAAAAGACTGCAAATAGGGAACCAGAGACATCAATATGTAAATGAGGACAACGTCAAAACAAAAAATAAGGAATAAACGATGTAGTCATAGAATTTCCATATGGAGAGTAAGTCAAGAAAATATCAAGAAATAAAAGACTGGTTTATACTTAAAAAAATAAAGGTAAATTTCAAGGTAACCATAAAGGAAGCTAACAAACCTACCCATTAAAATAAAAAAGAAGAGGGGCATGGTCAACATGATGGAGTAATTAGATGCTTCCTATATCCCTCTTACAACAAAGACCTGGAAAAACAAGTGATTTGATTCTATGTGAACATCTGGCAGCCCTGAACAAGGCAAGGTTAAGAAATCCATCTGAGTCATACAGGAGAGGAAGACCATTTGGAAGAGGTGAGGAGGGCTAGAGCTGCGGCGGAGAAACTGCAGAGCAACAGCCACGCTGGTCCGCGGTGAAGCAGGCAAACAGCTACGCTGTGCGTGCGCTCGGGAAGCAGTTTCCACATCGAGACAGAATTCAGCAACATATCAAAAAAAAAAAAAAATTCACCATGACCTAGTGGGATTTATACCAGATATGCAGGGATGGTTCAACATTAGAAAAACAATCAATGTAATCCATCATATTAATAAAACAAAAGACAAGAACCACATGATCTTATCAATC
>NW_004444105.1:5871750-5886941 GCF_000243295.1 Trichechus manatus latirostris | reverse complement strand
AATGGAGAGACTTTGAAAGCATTCCCCTTGAGAACAGGAACCAGACAAGGATGCCCTTTATCACCACTATTATTCAACATTGTGCTGGAGGTCTTAGCCAGAGCAGTTAGGCTAGAAAAAGAAATAAAGGGCATCCAGATAGGTAGGGAAGGAGTCAAAGTATCTCTATTCACAGATGATATGATCATATAGATAGAAAATTCCAGAGACTCCACAAGGAAGCTACTGGAACTACTAGAAGAATTCAGCAAAGTGGCAGGGCAAACGACCAACGCACAGAAATTAGTTGGATTCTTCTACACCAACCAAGAGAACTCTGGAAAGAAAATCAGGACAACAATGACATTTACAATAGCCCTCAAAAAGATAAAATACATAGGAATAAATCTAACTAGAGACGTAAAAGACTTATACAAAGAAAACTACAAAACACTACTGCAAGAAACCAAAAGAGACCTACATAAAAGGAAAAACAAACCATGCTCATGGATAGGAAGACTTAACATTGTGAAAATATCAATCCTACCCAAAGCAATCTACAAATATAACGCAATCCTGGTCCAAATTCCAGCATCATTCTTTAATGAGATAAGAAAACTAATCACCAACTTTATATGGAAAGGAAAGAGGACCCAGATAAGCAAAGCATTATTGAAGTAGAAGAAAAAAGGAGGAGGCCTCACACTCCCCCATCTCAGAACCTACTATACAGCCATGGCATCCAAAACAGCCTGGTACCTGTATGACAGATACAGAGACCAATGGAACGGAATACAGAACCCAGAAGTAAATCCATCCACCTATGTACAGCTGATCTTTGAAAAAAGGGTCAAAGCTCATTAAATGGGGAAGAGATAGTCTCTTTACCAAATGGTGCTGGCGAAACTAGATATTCATCCACAGAAAAATAAAACAAGATCTGTTCCTCACATAATACACAAAAAACTAATTCAAAATGGGTAAAAGACCTAAATGTAAAACCTAAAACTATAAAGATCATGGAAGAAAAAAAGGAACAATGCTGTTGTTGTCGTTAGGTGCCGTGAGTCAGTTCGAATGCATAGTGAACGTTGTGTACAACAGAACAAACCACTGCCTGGTCCTGCGCCATGCTCATAATCATTGCTAAGTTTGAGCCCACTGTTGCACCTACAAAGAAAGCAGAGCGTGGAGCAAAGCACATCCTTTGCGCCCAAGGTCCCTATGCTGAGAACCTCCTAGACCAAGGGAAAGACTGATTTCAAGACACATGGACATCTCCAAGGGACGCCAAGCCCACGGATGTTGAAAGGACACAAGGACCTTCCTCCAGAGCTGGCAGAGAGATAAAGCCTTCCCCTAGAGCTAGCACCCTGAATTTGGACTCCTAAACTGTGAGAGAATAAACTTCTGTTTCTTAAAGTCATTCACTTGCAGTATTTCTGTTACAGCAACACTATATAGCTAAGCCATCTCGTTGAGGGTCTTCCTCTTTTTCACTGACCCTCTACTTTATCAAATGATGTCCTTCTCCAAAGATCAGTCCCTCCCGATAATGTGTCCAACGTACGTGAGACAAAGTGTCACCATCCTTGCTTCTAAAGAGCATTCTGGATGTACTTCTTCCAAGACAGATTTGTTCGTTCTTCTGGCAGTCCATGGTATATTCAGTATTCTTCGTCCAACACCATAATTCAAAGGCATCAGTTCTTCTTGCATCTTCCTTATTCATCGTCCAGCTTTCATATGCACATGAGGTGACTGAAAATACCACAGCTTGGGTCAGGTGCACCTTAGTCCTCAAAGTGATATCTTTGCTTTTCAATACTTTAAAGACGTCTTTTGCAGCAGATTTGCCCAATGCAATATGTCCTGTGATTACTGCTGATTTCATGGGCATTGATTGTAGATCCAAGTAAAATGAAATCCTTCACAACTTCAATCTTTTCTCCATTTATCATGATGTTGCTTATTGGTCCAGTTGTGAGGATTTTGTTTTCTTTATGTTGAAGTATAATCCATACTGAAGGCTGTAGTCTTTGATCTTCATCAGTAAGTGCTTCAAGTCCTCTTCACTTTTCAGAAGTCAGGTTGTGTCATCTGCATATTATAGGTTGTTAATGAGCCTACCTCTAAGCTTGATGCTTCATTGTTATTCATATAGTCCAGCTTCTCGAATTATTTACTCAGCATACATACTAAATAAGTATGGTGAAAGGATACAACCCTGACACACATCTTTCCTGATTTTAAACCATGCAGTATCCCCTTGTTCTGTCTGAAAGACTGCCTCTTGTTCTATGTACAGGTTCTGCATAAGCATAATTAAGTGTTCTGGAATTCCAATTCTTGCAATGTCATCCATAATTTGTTATGATCCACACAGTAGAATACCTTTGCATAATCAGTAAAACACAGGTGACATCTTTCTGGTATTCTCTGCTTTCAGCCAACATCCACCTGACATCAGCAATGATATCCCTGGTTCCACATCCTCTTCTGAATCCAGCTTGAGTTTCTGGCAGTTCCCTGTCAATGTACTGCTGCAACCTTTCTTGATTTATCTTCAGCAAAATTTTACTTGTTTGTCATACTAACGATACTGTTCGATAATTTTAACATTCTGTTGGATCACCTTTCTTTGGAATGGGCACAAATATGGGTTTCTTCCAGTCAGTTGGCCAGGTAGCTGTCTTCCAAATTTCTTAGCATAGACAAGTGAGCACTTCCAGCATTGCATCTGTTTGTTGAAACATTTCAGTTGGTATTCTGTCAATTCCTGGAGCCTTGTTTCTCATCAATGCCTTCAGTGCAGCTTGGATTTCTTCCTACAGTACCATCAGTTCTTGATCATATGCTACCTCCTGAAATGGTTGAACATCTACCAATTCCTTTTTGTACAATGACTCCATTATTCCTTCCATCTTCTGTGTCTTTCAATATTTTGCCCATAGAATCCTTCAGTATTGCAACTTAAGGCTTGAATTTTTTCTTCAGTTCTTTCAGCTTGAGAAATGCCAAGTGTGTTCTTCCCTTTTAGTTTTCTAACTCCAGGTCTTTGCACATTTCTTTATAATACTTTGCTTTGTCTTCTCGAGCCTCCCTTTGAAATCTTATGTTCAGCTCTTCTACTTCATCATTTCTTCCATTCACTTTAGCTACTTGATGTTCAAAAGCAAGTTTCAGAGTCTCTTCTGACATCCATTTTGGTTTTTCTTTCTTTCTTGTCTTTTTAATGACCTTTTGCTTTCTTCATGTATAATGTCCTTGATGTCATCCCACAACTCGTTTGGTCTTCGGTCATTAGCATTCAATGCATCAAATCTATTCTTGAGATGGTGTCTAAATTCAAGTGGGATATACTCGAGGTCACACTTTGGCTCTCATGGACTTTTTAAAATTTTTTCTCAGCTTCAACTTGAACTTGCATATGAGTAATGGATAGTCTGTTCTGCAGTTGGCCCTGGTCTTCTGATTGATGATATAGCTTCTTCAACATCTCTTTCCACAGATGTAGTCAATTTGATTGATTCCTGTGTATTCCATCTGGTGAGCTCCACATGTATAGTCACTGTTTATGTTGTTGAAAAAAGGTACTTGCAATGAACATGTCATTTGTCTTGCAAAATTCTATCATGTGATTGCCGGTATCATTTCTATCACCAAGGCCATATTTTCCGATCCTTCTTCTTTGTTTCCAACTTTCCCATTCCAATCACCAGTAATTATCAATGTATCTTGATTGCATGTTTGATTAATTTCAGACTGCAGAAGTTGGTTAAAATCTTCAATTTCTTCATCTTTGGCATTAGTGGCTGGTGCGTAAATTTGAATAATAGTCGTAGTAAATGACCTTCCTTGTAGGCATATGGATATTATCCTATCACTGACAGCACAGTACTTCAGGATAGATCTAGAAATGTTCTTTTTGACAAAGAATGTGACACCATTCTTCTTCAATTTGTCATTTCCAGCATAGTAGACCATAAAACCAAAACCAAACCAACCCCACTGCCATCGAGTCAATTCTGACTCATACTGACCCTATAGGACAGAGTAGAATTGCCCCATAGAGTTTCCAAGGAGTGCCTGGTGGATTCGAACTGCCGACCCTTTGGTTAGCCACCGTAGCACTTAACCACTACGCCACCAGGGTTTCCTAGTAGACCAAATGATTGTCCAATTCAAAATGGCCAATACCAGTTCATTTCAGCTCACTAAAGCCAAGGATATTGATGTTTATAAATTCCATTTCATTTCTGAATACATCCAATTTTCCTAGATTCGTACTTCATACATTCCACGTTCTGACTATTAATGGATATTTGAAGCTGTTTCTTCTCATTTTGACTAGTGTCACATCAGCAAATGAATGTTCCAAAAGCTTTACTCCATCCACATCATTAAGGTCAACTCTACTTTGAGGAGGTAGCTCTTCCTCAGTCATATTTTGAGTGCCTTCCAACCTGAGGGGTTCATCTTCTGACACTATATCAGACAATGTTCCACCACTATTCATAAGGCTTTCAATGGCCAGGTTTTTTTTTAGCAGTAAATCGCCAGGTCCTTCTTTCTAGTATTAGTCTGGAAGCTCCACTGAAACCTGTCCAACATGGGTGACGATACTGGTGTTTGAAATACCAGTGGCACAGCTTCCAGCATTACAGCAACACACAAGTCACCATTGTATGACAAACTGATAGAGGAGTTGTGGGGAACAATGCTACGGCCCATAATATATGGCAAAATTAGTATACCAAACATAACTAGAAACGCACAAACAGCAGTAGATAAACTAGATAACTGGGATCTCCTAAAAATTAAACATATGCTCATCAAAAGAGTTCACCAAAAGAGTAAAAAGAGAACCTACAGAATGGGAAAAAAATTTTGGCTACAACATATCTGACAAGGGTCTAATCTTTAAAAAAATCTATAGAAAAGTTCAACACCTCAACAACAAAAAGACTAACAACGTAATCAAAAAACAGGCAAAGGACATGACCTGACACTTCACCAAAGAAGACATTCAGGCATCTAACAAACACATGAAGAGAAGCTCACTATCATCTGCCATTAGAGAAATGCAAATCAAAACTACAAGGAGATACCATATCATCCAGCAACAATGGTACTAATCAAAACAACAGAAAACAACAAATGCTGGCAAGGTCATGCAGAGATTGGAACTCTTATACACTGCTGGTAGAAATGCAAAATAGTGCAACCACCATGGAATATGGTAAGACACTTTCTTAAAAAGCTAGAAATAGAAATACTATATGACCCAGTAATCCCAATCCTAGGAATATATCCTAGAGAAATAAAAGCTATGAAAAGAATAGACATGTGCACACCCATGTTCATTGCAGCATTATTCACAATAGTAAAAAGATGGAAACAACCTAAGTGCCCATCAACAGATGAAAGGATAAAGAAACTGTGGTACATACACACAATGGAATAGTACACAACATAAAGAATAATGATGAATCTGCGAAACATCTCACAACATGGATGAATTTGGAGGACTTTATGCTGAGTGAAATAAGTCAATCACAAAAAGACAAATATAGTATGAGACCACTATTATAAACAGTCAAGAAAAGGTTTACACACAGAAACATTTTTTGATGGGTACCAGGGATGGGAGGAGAGAGGCAAAACCACCAACTAGAGAAGAGACTCGTGTTAACTTTGGTGAAGGGAAAGGCAGTACCTAATACAGGGCAAGTCACACAACATAACCAATGCAAGGGAAGACACTGAGAGGTACACAAGAATAAAAAGCAACGAAGGTAAATACTATAACATACACAATCCTGCAACAACAATAATAACAATAATTTATGAGTGAATACACAGGTAGATATGTATGCTGAATAAATGCAGGAGGGCGTATGGGAGTACACGCACATGCATATATAGGTTTGGCTGTGGATATTCCTACATACATATTTGTATGTGCTGCATGTATATTCATATGTATAATATAGCACACAGGGGCCACAGTCATGGAAACAGCCTAGACATAACCAAACACCTCGCGGGACTGAGATACTGGGTTTGAAGGCTAAGGACCATAGTCTCGGGGGACATCTATGTCAACTGGCATAACATAGTTCATAAAGAAAACATTCTACATCCTACTTTGGTGAGTACTGTCTGGGGTCTTAAAAGCTTGAGAGTGGCCATTTAAGATACAGCTTTTGGTCTCTTCCTGTTCAGAGCAAAAGAGATTGAAGAAAACCAAAGTCTCCAGGAAACAATTAGTCCAAAGGGCTAATGGACCATAGGAACCACAACCTCCACCAGCCTGAGACCAAAAGAACTAGATGGTGCCTGGCTACCACTATTGACCGCTCTAACCAGTATCACAATAGAAGATGCCAGTTAGAGTGGAGGAAAAAATGTAGAACAAAATTCAAATTCATAGAAAGACCAGATGTACTGGTCTGAGAGAGACTGGAGGAACCCCCAAGACTATGGCCCTTAGACACCTTTCTAACTTGGAACTAAAGCCATTCCTGGAGATCACCTTTTGGCCAAATAACAGACAGGCCTATAAATAAACAATAACACATGTGAGGAAAGTACTCCTTAGAATAATCATCTCCATGAGACCAAAAGGACAAGTTATGCCCAAAGGCAAAGATGAGAAGGCAGGAAGGGGCAGGAAAAGTGGATGAATGGAAATAGGGAACTCGGAGTGGTAAGGGGAGAATGCTGACACATTGTGGGGATTGCAACCAATGTCATGGAACAATCTGTGTATAAACTATTGAATGGGAAACTAATTTGCTCTGTAAACCTTCACCTAAAGCACAATAAAAAATTTTTTAAAAAAAGAATGTAACCAATGTCACCAAACAACTTGTATAGAAACTGTTGAATGGGAACCTAAACTGCTGTGTAAACCTTTACAGAAAACACAATAAAATATTTTAAAAAAGAAATAGCCTTAAATAAATATTAAAAAACAGTATAAAACTCCAGTCAAAGCTTTATACTTCAAGAAGGTAAGTCAATAAAGAGGGCCCTTGCTTGACATGTCAGAACTCTGAGCCTCTGCCAAACTTCAAGATCTAAGAGTTCTTCTCAGGAAAGTACTTGCCAACTTGGAATAACCTTCTGTGAGGTATACTTTCATACTTATGAAAGTACAAGGTGTAACTACAAAGCAATGTGATACATCTTCCAGAGTTCCTTAGGAAAATTAGAGAGTAGTGGTCCAAAGCAGCCAGTTCTTAATCTCCACAGAGCTTCTGAGATTTAGAATAACATGTTAGAATAGAACACAAAACAATGTTTGAAAGCAAACATGAGAACTATACAGTAGATATAAACTGAGACACCATCCAGATTCAGAAGTCCCTCATTCTACACTCTTGGCATCTTTTGTCCACCACCCTATAACACTTTGTGTGTACCTTTTATTTACCCATCCTTAGAGCAAGGCAGGTCCTATACTCTAATACACTGGACCTCAAACAAAACTGCTTTAGTAGGCAAAATGGACAGCCTCAAAGGGCAGCTGTACATGTTAATGGAAGAATAAAATGAGAAAGAAGTTCCATTTGCTGAATTTCTCTGAACAGCAGGGCTGTAAAGGGATACATAACTCTACAGTTCAACTACCGTAAGAAAATGAAGAAAAACTGCCCTCACCTAGTAACATTGCTCTGCCTTGCCTGAATGACTCAAATCAAATTATTTTCAGTTGGATTAGCTTTACTTGAGTCATATAATTCACTTTCATCTAATGGTAAAGTTGGGTGTTATAAATATTTAATCATATTACAACTTGAAGCATTTTACTATTTATGCCTTAACCAGAGGATTAAAAAAAGTAGAGCATTGTTAATGAATGTAATTATTGTTAAAAAGGAGTAACTGACCAGTGAAAAAGAAACAAGTCAATAAATCCTTATTGTGCTATGCTTCAGCAATGACCTGAATAATTAATAGGTTCCATTTTAGACCTGTAAACGTAGAGGTAACTAGAGCTTAGGAGAGTTTGTGTCTCCTCCTCCCACTCCCCTGAGAAATAAAACTTTGCCATTTACTGTCAGCTATTTAAATGTGGACTTTACATAACATTAGAATATATTTGTATCTGGACCAAATATGTACATAGTTGGGCCTAAGACAAACATTTCTTTCTCTCCCTTCTCACTGGCCCTTTAGGACATACAACAGCTATCCGAGAAAGAGTTCATAATTTGGTATCAGACAATCCTGGGTTTAAAA
Organism: Trichechus manatus latirostris; assembly: GCF_000243295.1. Taxonomy (NCBI): domain Eukaryota; kingdom Metazoa; phylum Chordata; class Mammalia; order Sirenia; family Trichechidae; genus Trichechus; species Trichechus manatus. The sequence continues at coordinate 5,878,712 of NW_004444105.1, read as the reverse complement.
CCATTTCAACTGCTTCCTTGCTGGATAAATCACTTAATCTCTCTAAGTCTCCCATTTACACATTTCTGAAATGAGAATAACCATAGATCTCAGGGTTGGTTTAAAGCTTAGAAGGGTCAAGTTTAAAACTGTCATACTGACAAACTCTTATATTGAATAAATAAAGGAACTCCAGACAATGAGATACCTAATTAGCTCCAGGATCTATTTGTGGTCAAGGGAGCTGTTCCCAAAACCAAAAAACCAAACCCATTGCCACTGAGTTGATCAGACTCATAGCGACCCTACAGAACAGAGTGGAACTGCCCCACAGAATTTTGAAGGCTGTCTTTACAGAAGCAGAATGCCATATCTTTCTCCCACGGAGCAGCTGGTGGGTTCAAACTGCTGACCTTTCAGTTAGCAGCCAAGCGCTTAACCACTGTGCCACCAGGGCTCCTTGAGCTGTCGCAGGGCCCCTTAAATCCCACCGTGTTGGAAAGCCCTGAATCACTGAGATGTTGCAGATGACTTACCTCTGCGGCATATGGTACTCCATCTACCACATGTTCAGAGCCATGGTCATCAGCACACCCCCAGTGAAGGTGAAACTGTCGGAGCCTGTAGCTTCCAGTGAGTGGACCCCCTTGCAGAACTAAATACATTTTAAATTGTTAACAAGAAAAAATATTTACACATACTGCCACAACCCACAACATCTCCCTCAATTACTCCTCCATGACTCCTCTAAGGAAATTTTTCAAATGGGTCATTCCGCTTGCTGAGAGAAATACAACTTTAAGGTATATGAGAAACAAAAGCAAACATTTTAAAAGGTTAGCGAGTCCACAATACAGGTTTTTATGGAACAGCTGGAAAATCCCAACACACATAATGATTAGGAAGTAGAAGAAATTAGGAATCCTTAGAGGTAAAGAACTGATTCGTTTAACTGAAGATAAGTCAGCCTCTTTGAATAGGATGTGATAGGCAGAGTTCTGTTTGTGCTCTGTGGGGCAGTGCAGCATTATGGTCAGGGCATACCAGTTGCCAGTTGAGTCCATTCTCACTCATGGCGATGCCATGTGTGTCAGAACAGAACTGTGCTCCATAGGGTTTTCAATGACTGATTTTTCGGAAGTAGAACACCAGGAATTTCTTCCAAGGCACCTCTAGGCAGTCTTCAATCTCTAACCTTTTGGTTAGCAGCCTCGCGCATTAACCATTTTTAACACCCAAAGACTGCATGATTAGAGAACAGGGTTCAGCATTTAGAAGACCTGGGCTCACACTCTCTTTTACTAGCTTTGTGATCTTGGGCAAAGTCTTTAACTTCTAAGCTTCAGCTTTTACATCTATAACCTGAAGATAGGAATGACTTCTTCCTACTGCTGTCATGAGGAAAGAAAGAATGAATGCAAAGCACTTACCACTGCCTGGCACACAGTCAGCATGCAGAACATGTTAGCTATTATTATTACTATGTTACTGCTGTTATTATTATTACAAATATTGGCCAAAGTAGGCACATGTTTCTGTATTTGCATTCTGTATTCTTGGGGGGGACATATGAAATACCGGTAAAACAGGGCAAAATTAACTCTTTTTTAAAAATCCGTTATATCTTCACCACTTTGGCAAAGTATATTTCACTACCACTCTTCAACAAATATGATCTCTAAAAATATGGTAACAGAATTATAGGTTAGATATATAGAAAACCTTCTTAATAGAAAACATAGTCTGAAATTGTCTCCTCCCAATTAATCTTTATTGGGCATACTTAAAAGGATATGGGGGGATAAGAAAGTGGCCGATGTTGAATGCACCTCAACCATTACTAAATTCTCATCAACACCCAATAGGATTAGTGTTAGATTGGTGGGGCAGCCTTAACAATAGCTTTATTTAATTACTTTCCACTACCAAGATACTATATAAATATTGTCTCAAAATTTGTCAGTTATGACCTGCCTTATTAAGAAGTAAATATGTTAAGAGATATATATATAGTTTTTTACACACAGCAAAAAAAGGGGGGGGAAGAGGGGCAAGGAGGGAAAGATAATACATTTGCTGAAAGTATATCCCTTTTTGAGCTATACTGTAGGAACAAGAATGATAAAGATTGCCATCTATATTGACAGTTCAGCTGAATTTATTTCTCCCTTACTGAGTTTGATTTAGTTCAAGTTAAGTATCTACATCACTGGTTGATACAGAGTTGGTGTAGTGGCTGCAACAGCAGCCTGGGAATCAGCAGACCTGGGAATAGTCCCAGCTCAGTCACTAAATTATGTGATCTTTCAAAACTCACTTAAGCCTCTCTGGGCTTCAGCTTCCTTGTCTATATTTGTGTTTGTCTGTCTATTTTTAATCAGGGGGTTGGACTGGATGGTCTTTAACATCTATAATTCTAAAAACTGCCAATTAAAAAATTGTGAGAATATGTAACAAAAATCTTTGGGAAGGTTGAATGGTTGGGGTTTCTTCTAGAGTCATCTGGATTCAGATTTCTTTACATTAAATAAAGATAGCTATTTTCAAAGCCCTCTGAAAAAAATAAAGGATGAGAAAGAACCACTTATACAAGACTGTAGGGCTTGCTCTTCAGCCACAAACAGAATAATTTTACTGTTTCTTCTCCCTCTAGACAATGTCCATGAGGGCAGAGACCACGTCTGTTGAGCCGCTGTTGTACCCATAACCTAGCACAGTTAACTATGACAGAGGAGATGAGCAATAAGTATTTGATGAACAAATGAGTAAAATATTTTGTCTTTAAAAAGAAAACAGCTTCAAAGATCATTCACAGCTAAACTAAAAGACACATCACCCTAAGTGATACCATAGTCTACACAATGTGGACAAAATGGCATTGCAAAGGAAAAGAAATCAACAGCTCTATTGTCTTTGTTTTTTTTTTCCTTGCTGTTGCATAAGACGACATGAGCTGAACCATAAAGTTATTACTTCACAGATAAAAAAGCAGATTAGAGAGCTTGAGTAACCCAAGTGGAATTGACTTTGGGAGAGGATGCAAGCAAGCTGGCTCAGGAGAAAAAAAGTGATACAAAAAAACACACGTTATTAGGGAAACATCCAAGAAAAACGGTTGATCATTGGAAAGCCTACTCTGAATCCAGGGTTTAAAACCATATTAGTGTAGCCCTGCTCAGTTAAGCAACAAAGATTGCTTTACCCTTCACATATTTGAACTCTGCACATGAGTGTTTCAACTAAAATATCCAACCTGGGGTTGTGATCAGGAAGTGTCTCATTGTGGAGCCCATTCTTGTAGAGCAATGCTCTTCCAAAGAAACACAGAGTGGAAAAAAGGGAGTCAAAATATCAAGGTTTATTTATCACTGACTCTGAGACAGTCCATAATAAAACAGCTAAACTATGGTATGCGATGAACCATGGCTACAAAAATTATTTTTAATGAGAATGAGCTAGAGTTTTCAAGTGTCAAATTGCTCATCTTGCTCTCCAACCTAGATAAATAAATATCATTGTCTCCATTTTATACAAGTCATAATTCCTCCAAAATCGAACTTGGCATATATAATTCATTTATCCTTTCATTCAGAATTTTTTAATTTTTTTATTGTATTTTAAGTGAAAGTTTACAATTCAAGTTAGTCTCTCATACAAAAATTCATACATACATTGTTATGCGACCTTAATTGCTCTCCCTATACTGTAACAGCACACTCTTCCTTTCCACCTCTGATTTCCCATATCCATTCAACCAGTTCCTAACCCTCTCTGCCTTCTCATCTCACCTCCAGACAGAAGCTGCCCATTTAGTCTCATGCATCTACTTGAGCTAAGCAGCACACTCTTGACAAGTATCATTTTATGTCCCATAGTCCAGTCTAATCTTTGTCTGAAGAGTTGGCCTCAGGAATGCTTCTATTTCTGGCTTAACAGAGAGTCCAGGGGTCATGCCTTCTGGGGTTCCTGCCCTCTCAATCAGACCATCGAGTCTGGTCTTTTTACTAGAATTTCAGTTCTGCACCCTACTTTTCTCCTGCTCCATCAGGGACTCTCTGTTGTGTTCCCTGTCAGGGCAGACATTGGTGGTAGCCAGGCACCATCTAGTTCTTCTGGCCTCAGGCTGATGGAGTCTCTGGTTTATGTGGCCCCTTCTGTCTCTTGGGCTAATACTTCCCTTGTGTTTTCAGTGTTCTTCATTCTCCTTTAATCCAGGTGGGTTGGGACCAATTGATGCATCTTAGATGGCCGCTCCCTAACTTTTAAAACCCGAGACACCACTCACCAAAGTAGGATGCAGAACTTTGTTATGCCAATTGACCTAGATGTCCCCCAAAACCATGGTCCCCAGACCCGCGCCCCTGCTACTTTGTCCCTCGAAGTGTTTGACTGTATTCAGGAAGCTTCTTAGCTTTGGTTTAGTCCAGTTATGCTGACTTCCCCTGTAGTGTGTGCTGTCCTTCCCTTCACCTAAGATAATTCTTGTCCACTATCTAGTGAGTGAATAACCCTCTCCCTCCCTCCCCACCCTCATAACCATCAAAAAATGTTTTCTTCTGTGTTTAAACCTTTTCTTGAGTTCTTATAACAGTGATCTTATACAATATTTGTCCTTTTGCGAGTGACTAAATTCACTCAGCATAATGCCTTCCAGCTTCCTCCAGGTTATAAGATGTTTCACAGATTCATCTTTGTTCTTTACTGTTGCAAAGTATTCCACTGCATGAATATACCATAATTTGTTTATCCATTCATCCGTTGATGGGCACCTAGGTTGTTTCCACCTTATTGCTATCGTGAGCAGTGCTGCAATGAACACAGGTGCACATACATCTATTCGTGTGATGGCTAATTATTTCTCTAGGATATATCCCAAGGAGTGGGATTGTTGGATCGTATGGTACTTCTATTTCTAGCTTTTTAAAGAAGTGCCAAATCGATTTCCAAAGTGGTTGTACTGTTTTACATTCCCACCAACAGTGTATAAGTGTTCCAGTCTCTCCACAACCTCTCCAACATTTATTATTTTGTGTTTTTTTGAATTAATGCTAGCCTTATTAGGGTGAGATGGTATCTCATAGTAGTTTTGATTTGCATTTCTCTAATGGCTAATGATCATGAGCATTTCTCCTGTGTCTCTTAGCCGCCTGAATGTCTTCTTTGGTGAAGTGCCTGTTCATATCCTTTGCCCATTTTTTAATTGGATTATTTGTCTTATTGTTGTTGAGCTTTTGCAATATTTAGTAGATTTTAGAGATTAGATGAGGATCGAATTTGTCGTAGCCAAAGATTTTTTTCCCAGACCGTAGGTTGTCTTTTGATGAGCATAAGTGTTTCATTTTTAGGAGCTCCCCGTTATCTAGCTTCCCTTCTGGTGTTTGTGCATTGTTACTTATGGTTCGTATTCTGTTTATGCCATGTATTAGGGCTCCTAGTGTTGTCCCTATTTTTTTTCCATGATCTTTATTGTTTTTGATTTTATATTTAGGTCTTTGATCCATTTTGAGTTAGTTTTTGTGCATGGTGTGAGGTATGGGTCTTATTTCAGTTTTTTGCAGATGGATATCCAGTTATGCCAGCACTATTTGTTAAAGAGAGTGTCTTTTCCTCAATTAACAGACTTTGGGCCTTTGTCAAATACCAGCTGCTCATAGGTGGATGAATTTACATCTGGATTCTCAATTCTGTCCCATTGGTCTATGTATCTGCTGTCATACCAGTACCAGACTGTTTTGACTACAGTGGCAGTATAATAGGTTCTAAACTCAGGTAGTGTGGTCTCCTACTTTGTTCTTCTTCTTGAGTAATGCTTTACTTATCCACGACCTCTTCCACTTCCATATGAAGTTGGTGATGTGTTTCTCCATCTCATTAAAAACTGCCATTGGAATCTGGATTGGGATTGCATCGTATCTGTAGATCGCTTTGGGTAGAATTGACATTTTCACAATGTTGAGTCTTCCTATCCATGAACAAGGTATGTTTTTCCACTTATGCAGGTCTCTTTTGATTTCTTGTAGTAGTGTCTTGTAGTTTTCATTGTATAGGTCTTTTACGTCTCTGGTGAGATTTATTCCTAAGTATTTTATCTTCTTGGGGGCTATTGTAAATTGTATTGATTTGGTGATTTCCTCTTCAAAGTTCTCTTTGTTGGTGTAGAGGAATCCAAGTGATTTTTGTATGTTTATCTTGTATCTTGATATTTTGCTGAAATCTTCTATTAGTTCCATCAGTTTTCCTATGGCTTCTTTGGGGTTTTCTGTGTATAAGATCATATTATCTGCAAATAGAGATATTTTTATTTCTTCCCTGCCAATTTGGATGCCCTTTATTTCTTTTTCTATCCTAACTGCTCTGGCTAGGACCTCTAGCACAATGTTGAATAAGAGTGGTGATAAAGGGATGATACTGGGAGTGGGCTTTCTATAAATGCCCTTAATTATGTTGAGGAATTACCCTTCTATTCCTATTTTGTTGAGAGTTTTTATCATGAATGGGTGTTGCACTTTGTCAAAGGCCTTTTCTACATCAATTGATAAGATCATGTGGTTCTTGTCTTTTGTTTTATTAATGTGATGGATTACATTGATTGTTTTTCTAATGTTGAACCATCCCTGCATACCTGCTATAAATCCCACTTGATCATGGTGGATTATTTTTTTGATATGTTGTTGAATTCTATTGGCTAGAATTTTTTTTTTATTGTACTTCAGATGAAGGTTTACAGAACAACTAGTTTCTCATTAAACAGCCAGTACACATTTTGTCTTATGACATTGGTTAATAACCCGACGACATGTCAACACTCTCCTTCTCAACCTTGTAGGACTTTTTTTTTTTTGTGAAAATATACATAGCCAAAGATACACCATTTCAAAAATTTCTACATGTAGAATTCAGTGACATCAATTACATTCTTCCAGTTGTGCTGTTATTCTCACTATCCTTTTCCAAATTATTCCATCACCATTATCTTCAACTCA
>NW_004444105.1:5863129-5868532 GCF_000243295.1 Trichechus manatus latirostris | reverse complement strand
TAATCTGGGGGAACACTGATGAGAAGGCCAACAGAGAAAGCCTTTCCCTGGAGCTGACACCCTGAATTTGGACTTTTAGCCTACTTTGACTGTGAGGAAACAAACTTCTCTTCGTTAAAACCATCCACTTGTGGTATTTCTGTTATAGCAGCACTAGATGACTCAGACAGTGTGTTTCTAGAAATTTGTCCATTTCCTCTAGATTTTCAAATTTGTTGGAGTATAGTTTTTCACAATACTCTGTTATAATCCTTTTTATTTCAGTTGGGTGTGTTGTAATAACCTCCATTTCCTTTCTTATTTGGGTTATTTGCATCCTCTCCTATTTTTCTTTTGTCAGTCTGGCCAGTAGTTTGTCGATTTTGTTGATCCTTTCAAAGAAACAACTTTTGGTTTTGTTGATTCTTTCTATTGTTTTCTATCTCTACTTCATTTATTTCTGCTCTAACATTTATTATTTCCTTTCTTCTAGTTGCTGAGGGCTTTCTTTGCTGTTCCCTATTTGTTTGAGTTCTGTAGTTAATGTTTTGATTTTGTCCCTTCTTTTTTGATGTGTGTATCTATTGCTATAAATTGTCCTCTCAGGACTGCCTTTGCTGTGTCCCAAAGGTTTCGGTATGTTGTGTTTTCATTCTCTTTTGATTCTCGGAATTTTTTGATTCCATCTCTGATTTCCTCTATTACCCAGTGGTTTGTAAGCAGGGTGTTATTCAGTTTCCATGTAATTGATTTTTTTTTCCTTGCTGTTCCTGCTGTTAATTTCTACCTTGATGGTGTTGTGGTTGGAGAAGATACTTTGTATTATCTCAGTGTTTTGGATCTTGTTGAGGATTGCTCTGTGGCCTAGTATGTGGTCTATTCTAGAGAACTTTCCATGTGCATTGGAAAAGAATGTGTACTCTGCAGCTGTTGGTTGTGTATGTCTATGAGGTCAAGTTGGCTGATTGTGCCCTTTAGGTCTTCTGTATCTTTGTTGAGTTTCTTTCTAGATGTTCTGTCCTTTACTGATAGTGGTGTGTTGAAGTCTCCTACTATTATTGTGGAAATGTCAATCTCTCTTTTCAGTGCTGTTAGAGTTGTTTTATGTATTTTAGAGCCCCGTCACTGGGTGGGTAGATGTTTATTATGGTTATGTCTTCATGATGGATCATCCCCTTAATCATCATATAGTGTTCTTCTTTGTCTTTTATGGTGGATTTTGTTTTAAATTCTGTTTTATCTGAGATTAGTATTGTCACTCCTGCTCTTTTTTGGTAGCTGTTTGCTTAATATATATTCTTTTTCCAACCTTTGATTTTTTTATAAATTTATGTCTTTGATTCTAAGATGTGTCTCTTGTAGACAGCACATTGATGGATCCTGTTTTTTTAATCCATTCTGTCACTCTCCGTCTCTTTAGGGTTGTATTTAGGCCATTTACATTCAGTGCAATTATTGACAGGTGTGAATTGGTTGCTGTTATTTTGTAGTACTTTTTTTTTTTTTTGTGGTGGCGACATTTTCTTTGTTCCTCTTACTCTCCTGTGCTGAATTCCTTTTGTTTGTGGATTTTTTTTTCATTTCTTTTGTTTTTGGAGGTTTTGTTTTTACTCGGACTTTATGATTTTCTTCTTTATTTTGATGAGTAGGTTTGTTAACTTTCTTTGTGGTTACCTTGAAATTTACCCTTATCTTCCAAAGTTTGAACCAGTCTATTATTTTTTGGTATAGCCTTGCCTTGCTCTCCATTGTAAGGTTCTATACCTACACAGTTTATTCCCTCTCTTACTGTTCTGATGTTGTCATTTACAGATTAACCTCTCTGGTTCCCTGTTGCAATTTTTTTGGTTTTGGATAGTCCTTGAGTGTTCATTTCCTAGGTTGGTATCTGGCTGGTACAATCCTGTGTCCTAGATTCAGCCTATGGTCTGATGTTGTTTGTTCTCAGATCAAAGGACTCCCTTTAATAATTCTTGTAAGCTTGGTTTGGTTTTTACATAGTCCTGTAGTTTCTGTTTATCTGGAAATGTCCTAATTTCACCATCGTAATTGAATGAGAGTTTTGCAGGCTAGATTATTCTTGGATTGCAATTTTTTTCTTTCAAGGTTTTATATATGTCATCCCATTGCCTTCTTGCCTGCATGGTTTCTGCCAAATAATCTGAGCTTAGTCTTATTGTTTCTCCTTTGTATGTGAGTTTTTGTTTTTCTTGAGCTGCTCTCAGGATTCTTTGTTTTTGGTTTGAACAAGCGTGATTATGATATGCCTTGGTGATTTTCTCTTGGAGTCTACCCTATATGGGGTTCTTTGAGCTTCTTGGATGGTCAGCTTTTCATCTTTCATGATATTGGGGAAGTTTTCTGTCAGCAGTTCTTCAATGATCCTCTCTGTGTTTCTGTTTTCTCTCCCTGTTCTGGAACTCTGATCACTCACAGATTTTTGCTTTTGATTGTATCCCACATGATTCTCAGGGTTTCTTCATTTTTCTTTGTTGTTTTTCTCATTTTTCCTCAAGAAGAGTTGTATCCAAGTGTTTGTCTTCAATTTCACTGATCCTGTCTTCTATCATTTCAAACCTGCTCCTCAACCCCTCTATTCACTGTCCATTTCTGAAATCTTGTTGTTTATCTTTTGGATTTCTAATTGTTTTTGTATGATTTTAGTTGTGAATTCATTTTAGCATTTTGTTCCTGTATTATTTTCTTGAATTCTTCCATTTCTTGGTCTGTATTTTCCATGAATTTGTCTGCCTTTTCCATGAATTTGTCTACTTTTTCCTCCTTTTTGCCTGCGTTTTGCTTCAACTCTTGGATAAGTCTGAATATTAGAGATTTGAATTCCCTATCAGGTAGTTCTATTGCCTTTTATTCTACTGGAAAGACATCTGGTGTTTTATTTTGGATAAATACTGGAACATCCTGTCCTGTTTTTCTATATGTTTTGATATTGTCTGCTGTCTTTGGGGCATTCAGTAGTTATTTTCCTCATTTATTTATTTGTTTGTTTCACCCTGCTTTTTTGTTTTATTTGGTTATGTCTAAGCCGGCAGGCTGTCTGTTCTTTGTTGTTTGCTCGTCTACCGGCATACTTTTCATCTCCTTGTCCAATGGGCAGGGTCAGTCAATCAGGTATGGTACAGCAGGGCAGGTCCAGCTGAAGGGGAGTTGCTGGGATGGGTTGTTTGTGGCACGTACTCAGCCGACAAGGTGGGCTGGGAATCAGTGGAGGGCAGGTTCCAGTAGGTCTTGCCTGTGCTTCTTGGGGTTGTGATGTTTAGCACACGGTGCAGGTAGGCAGGAAGAAGGGGGCAGATTGTGATGTGTGGAGCTAAGATGGGCACGGGAAAGAAGAGAGAGAGGAGAAGAGGAACAGGAGTCAAAAACATACACACAAACAACAAAAAAGAATGCTAAGGGAGCTTGCTGCTGGTGTGGAGCGATGAGAGACTGAGAAATGGAGAAAAACAAAAAGGAATAGAAAAAGAGTAAAAGGAAAAAATGAATAAATAAAAATTAGAGGAAAAAAAAAAGCCTCCAAGGATCCCATTGTTGTGGCTGGTAGGACTGGGGAAGGTGCTGGTAGGACCGGGGAAGTTGCTCCCATGCTGTGAAGTACAGCCAGGCTATAAGGGGTAGAGCTGTCACACAGAGGCAGGTATTCAGGAGGCAGGAAAAGAAGGTATGTGTAGAGAGACAAGAAACTGGAAATAAAGAAAGACAAATAAGGAAAAAGAGAATAAAGCAAATCAAGGAACAAAAACAAAAAAATAAAACCAAAAAAAAAAGAAAAAAAATGTCCCCAGGAAGGTCACTGTGCATCTGCACAGAGTAAGGGAGTAGCTCCCAAGCCACACAGCACTGCCTGGCCAGAAGGGGGTCCCAAGTAGACAAAAGAAAAAGAAAACAAACAAATCAAAACAGAACAAACAAAAACAGCCCTGGTAGTCCCAGCAGGGAGGTGGCATGGGCCGGGAAGCAGTGCCGCAGATGAGCCACACGCACGCTTTCAGGTAGAAGCAAAAACAGCACACAGAGCCAGGTATTTGAGAAAAAGAAGGAGAGGGTGGTGAGAGGTAAGGAAGGAATCTAAAGAAGCAGAAAAAAAGCAACACCAGCAGCCAACAAATGGCACTCAAGGAGCCGGCCAGTGCGGACGAGTGGAATCCAAGGGGTTCCAGGGTGAAGCCAGTCTGCGCAAAGTAAGGGAATAGCTTCCAAGCCACACAGTACTGCCCAGCTAGAAGGGGCTCCCAAGCCGAGAAAAGAAAAAGAAAACAAACAAATCAAAACAGAACAAATCAGAGCAAACAAACAAAAAAGGCCCGCGGGTCCCACCAGTGTGGCGGCACAGGCCAGGAAGCAGTTTCACAGTCAAGCGGTGTTTCGTAGCCTTTCAGGAAGAAGCAAAGATGGCGCACGGAGCCAGGTATTTGAGAGAAAGGAAGGGGAAGTGATGAGAGGTAAGGAAGAAATCTAAAGAAGTGGGAAAAGCAACACCAGCAGCCAAGAAAAGGCACTCAGGGAGCCGACCAGTGCGGGCGGGTGGAAACCAAGTGACACTAGGCTGAAGCTGATGCTTCCCGGCAAACAGACTGTGGCTGCAAGAAGCAGAGGAGGCTAAGTGGGTGTGCGAAAGCGTATATTGCTGGTTACCAATTGTTCTGTCTCCTGCTGGAATCTCTGTGAAGCTGCTTTCCCGTACCCCTGTTTGCTGATCTCTGATAGGAGTCCAAGATGGTGGATCCGTGCTTCAGTAGCTGATAGGGGACCTCTGCATGTATCTCTCCTCGCTCTCTGTTCTCTGTCAGTTTCTTATTCCATTCAGTACTTGGCTGCGTTCTTTATCTCTTCATTTGATGCTTAGAATTTCAGGATTTACGTGTCTCTGTTTGACTTAGTTTTTCAGATCTTTGCTGTGAAGGGACAGCATGGTGCTTCTGTCTATAGCACCACGTTGCCCAGAAGTTGGTCTCTATATGCTAGGATTTTGTTGAGGATTTTTGCGTCAATATTCATGAGAGATTTTGCTTGGTAATTTTCTTTTTTTTGTCGTGTCTTTACCTGGTTTTGGTATCAGGGTTATGCTGGCTTTGTGGAATGAGTTTGGGAGTATTCCATCCTTTTCTATGCTCTGAAATACCTTTAGTAGTAGTCATGTTACCTCTTCTCTGAAAGTTGGGTAGAATTCTCCAGTGAAACCGTCCGGGCCAAGACTTTTTTTGGTTGGGAGTTTTTTAATTACCTTTTCAATCTCTCAATCTCTTCTTTCTTATAAGTTTATTTAGTTGTTCTACCTCTGTTTGTGTTAGTTTAGGTAGTTTCTAGAAATTTGTCTGTTTCCTCTAGGTTTTCAAATTTGTTAGAGTACAATTTTTCATAGTATTCTGTTATGATTCTTTTAATTTCAGTTGGGTCTGTTGTGAT
>NW_004444105.1:5833133-5862842 GCF_000243295.1 Trichechus manatus latirostris | reverse complement strand
ATAAACTGACCTCTGAGCACTGCTTTTGCTGTGTCCCAAAGGTTCTGATAGGATGTGTTTTCATTCTTGTTTGATTCTACGAATTTCTTGATTCCATCCTTAATTTCTTCTATAACCCAGTAGTTTTTGACCAAGGTGTTGTTCAGTTTCCATGTGTTTGATTTTTTTCCCTTGCTTTTTCCATTACTACTTTTTACTTTTATGGCTTTCTGGTCAGAAAAGATGCTTTGTAATATTTCAATGCTTTGGACTGTGTTAAGGCTTGCTTTATGGCCTAATATGTGGTCTATCCTGGAGACTGTTCCATGTGTGTTGGAAAAGGAAGTGTACTTGGCTGCTCTTGGGTGGAGTGTTCAGTATATGTCTGAGATCAAGTTGGCTGATTGTAGCATTTAGATCTTCCACGTCTTTATTGAGCTTCTTTCTGGATGTTCTGTCCTTCACCAAAAGTAGTGTGTTGAAGTCTCCTACTACTATTGTTGAGCTGTCTATCTCTCTTTTCAGTGTTGTTAGAGTTTGTTTTCTGTATTTTGGAGCCGTTGTTGGCTGTGTAAATATTTATTATAGTTATGTCCTCCTGGTGTATTGATCATTTAATCATTATACAGTGTCCTTCCTTATCCTTTGTGTTGGATTTTACTTGAAAGTCTATTTTTTCAGAGATTAATATTGCCACTGCTGCTCTTTTTTGAGTGTTGTTTGCTTGGTATATTCTTTTCCATCTTTTGAGTTTTAGTTTCTTTGTGTCTTTAAGGCTAAGGTGTGTATCCTGTAGGCAACATATAGACAGATCGTGTTTTTTAATCCATCCTGCCACTCTCTGTCTCTTTATTGGTGCATTTAGTACATTTATGTTCAGCATAATTTTTTTTTAAATTGTATGTCAGGTGAAGGCTTACAGAACAAATACTTTCTCATGAAACAGTAGTACACATATTGTTTTATGACACTGATTAACAACCCCACAACATGTCAACCCTCTCCCTTCTCGACCTATTTGTTGTTGTTGTTGAAAATATACGTAGCCAAAGATACACCATTTCAAAAATTTCTACATGCACAGTTCAGTGACATCGACTACGCTCTCCCAATTGTGCTGCTATTCTCACTTTAGATGAAGGCTTACAGAACAAAATAGTGTCATTTAACAGTTACTACACATGTTGCCCTATGACAATGATTAACAACCTCACAACACATCAACACTCTTACTCAACCTTGGGTTCCCTATCACCAGTTTTCCTGTCCCATTGTGCCTTCCGGCCCTTGTCCCTGGACCGCTGTGCCTCACTAGTCCCATTTGGTTTTTTGGGGCTGTCCACTCCCTGGCTGAACGGTGAGCCTTGGAAATGACTTCACCACTGAACTAAAAGGGTGTCTGGGGGCCATACTCTCAGGATTTCTCTAGTCTCCTTTAGGCCAGTAAATCTGGTCTTTTTTTCTTTTTTGTGAGTTATAATTTTGTTCTACATCCTTCTCCAGCTCTGTCCAGAACCCTCTGTTGTGATCCCAGTCAGAGCAGTCAGTGGTGGTAGCCGGGCACCATCTAGCTGAACTGGACTCAGTCTGGTGGAGGCCTTGGTAGCTGTGGTCTGTTAGTCCTTTGGACTAATCTTTTCCTTGTATCCTGTTCTCTTCATTCTCCCTTGCTCCCGAAGGGATGAGACCAGTGGAGTATCTTAGATGGCCGCTCACAGGCTTTTAAGACCCCAGGCACTACTCACCAAGGTAGAATGTAGAACATAGTCTTTATAAATTGTATTCTGTCAGCATAATTATTGATAGGTATGAGTTTAGTGCTGTCATTTTGATGTCTTTTTGTGTGTGTTCTTGACAGTTTCTTTGTTCCACTTAATTTTCTGTGCTGAGTTGTTTTTCTTTATGTATTTTTTTCGTCTTTTTTAATGTTGATTTTGTATTTGCTGAGTCTTTATATTTTTCTTGTTTTTTATTTTGATTTGTAGGATTGTTCGTTTCCTTTGTGGTTACCTTAATATTTACTCCTATTTTTCTAAGTTTATACAAGTCTTTTATTTACTTATATTGCCTTGACTTCCTGTCTGTATGAAAAATCTATGTCTACATTTTTTAGTCCCTCTTTTCTGTTTTAATTTGTCATCTTTTACATACTGACATCTTTATTTCCCTCTTTTCAGTGTTTTAGCTTTGATTTATTTGACTTCCCTATCTGGGTTGATATCTGGTTGCTCTGTTTTGTGTTCTAGTCTTGGGTTGTTATCTGATGTTATTGATTTTCTAACCAGAAGACTTCCTTTAGTATTTCTTGTAATTTTGGTTTCGTTTTTGCAAATTCCCCAAACTTCTGTTTATCTGGAAATGTCTTAATTTCACCATCATATTTGAGAGACAGTTTTGCTGGGTATATTCTTGGCTGGCAATTTTTTTCCTTCAAGGCTTTATATATATCATCCCATTGCCTTCTTGCCTGCTTGGTTTCTGCTGAGTATGAGCTTAGTTTTATCGACTCTCTTTTGTAGATGACTTTTTGTTTATCCCTAGCTGCGCTTAAAATTCTCTCTTTATCTTTGGTTTTTGCAAGTTTGATTATAATATGTCTTGGTGATTTTCTTTTGGGATCTACCTTATGTGGGGTTCAGTGAGCATCTTGGATAGATATCTTGTCATCTTTCACGATATCAGGGAAGTTTTTTGCCAACAAATCTTCAAAAATTCTCTCTGTGTTTTCTGTTATACCTCCTGTTCTGGTACTCCAATCACTTGTAAGTTATTCCTCTTAATAGAGTCCCACATAATTCTTAGGGTTTCTTCATTTTTTTAAATTCTTTTATCTGATTTTTCCTTATATAAGTTGGTGTCAAGTGCTTTATCTTCAGTCTCACTAATTCTGACTTCCATTGCTTCAATTCTGCTCCTACATCTTTCTATTGAGTTGTCTGATTCTGAAATTTTATTGTTAATCTTCTGGATTTCCGATTGCTGTCTCTCTATGGATTCTTGTAGCTTGTTAAATTGGTCATTATGCTCTTCTATAATCTTCTTTAGTTCCTCTATTGCTTTGTCTGTGTGTTCCTTGGCTTGGTCTGCATTTTGGTTGATCTCTTTCCTGATATCTTGAAGAGTTCTGTATTTTCTGTTATCCTCCCCTTTTCTGGTACTCCAATCACTTGTAGGTTATTCCTCTTGATAGAGTCCCACATAATTCTTAGGGTTTCTTCACTTTTTTAAATCCTTTTATCTGATTTTTCCTCAAACAAGTTGGTGTCAAGTGCTTTATCTTGAGTCTCACTAATCCTGACTTCCATTGCTTCAGTTTTGCTCCTATGTCTTTCTATTGAGTTGTCTAATTCTGAAATTTTATTGTTAATCTTCTGGATTTCTGATTGCTGTCTCTCTATGGATTCTTGTAGCTTGTTAAATTTGTCATCATGCTCTTCTCTAATCTTTTTAATTTCCTCTATTGCGTGTTCTGTGTTTTGCTTAATTTCATTCCTAATTTCTTGAAGGTTTCTGTGTATTAATCTTTTGTATTTTTCCTCAGGTAATTCCAAGCAATTTTCCTCCTCTGGAAAATTTCTAGATTCTTTATTTTGGGAGCTTGGTGAAGCCATCATGGACTGCCTCTTTATGTGATTTGATACTGATTGTTGTCTCCAAGCCACCAATAAGTCATTATATTTATTTCTTTTATGTTTGCTTACTGTGTCCTAGCTTCTTGTTTTGATATGCCCAAATAGGCTGCTCGTATGAGCTAGTTTGATTATTGGCACTTTTGAAGCTCTAATGCACTGTCACCAGGTGGTTAGATCTGTTACTAGGTATGTGAGCTTTGGAGTCCGCCCACTCCTCCTGTATGGATTCAGCTCAGGTGCCCAGGTACACCAACTGTGTGGTGTAGGCTCTCACCTACAGTCCTAGACAGGCACGGGTGATTGGTGTAGGCACAGCATCTGGCTGCAGCAGGAGGACACACTCTGAGCAAGACAGGGGGCTGACAGCCACCCCTGAGTGTCCAGGAGGAAGGCGTGTCCCTGTTCCCTAAAGCACATATGTGGGTGGGTTTTGCAGCCAGACTATGAGCACCCAGTGCTGTTGGCTGTAAGGACTGGGGGGCACCTCTTCTTCTTGGGCCCCTCTTGCAGGTGGCTAGGTGGTGTGGGTGGAGCCACCAGTCCTCAGGCCCCTGACGTGGGTAGGTGAAGACCCTGCCTAATGGGCAGAGCAGTGTCAAATGTCAAGAACCTGCCACTTCACAGCTGAAACAGTTGAAGTTAGACTTCATGTATATACCCTGTTGTACTGCGATAATGAGGGCCTACGCTGTTGAAGTGGGCCCGCACAAATCTATGTAGGGGTAAAAGCACTCAAAGTCCATGGATCCCTTATGCCTCTGCCTAGGCAAAGGAGCTGGAGCTGTGCCTACTCTGTGTTCCTGGCTTAGGGGAGCTGGCAGTTTATTTTTTCCCCTTTTGTTAATTTGTTCACTCTCCAAGGCCAGGAGAATGGCTTAGGGCATGTGACAGATCCTACTTCTGGCCCAGGGGACTCAGCAATTGCTGAAGCCATTCCCAGACCGAGTGCAGAGCGAGGAACAAGGAGGTAAATGGGAGAGAGGGTTTTTCCCTAAGGGGGGTGTTTTTGATCTGCGCAGTAGACCATTTGCAAGTACTCATCTTTCACAGATCAAGGGCTGCTTTTTTCTGGTTCTGTGTGGCTGAGTAGACTCTCTGCCTCTGGGTCTCCCCCAGTATGGAAAATGCACCTCCTGAGCACTGCTGCTTGCCTGCCTCACTGCTCACCCATCAACTGATTGGGCCTGAAGTGCTCAGGCTCTCACCAGGTCAGGCCTGGCAGCTCCTCGCTGCTTCCGAACAGTCTCTCTCTCCCCCTGCCACTCAGTCCGGTTCCTCAACTTTGCCTTAGATATTCAGGGCTCCTAGATTGTCATACATAATTGATTCACTTGTTTTTTCAGGTTTTTGTTGTAAAAGGGTTCACCAGGATCATCTTACTACTCTGCCATCTCGGCCCCGCCTCCTCTTTTGAAGAGTTCTGTGTATTAATCTTTTGTATTCCGCCTCCAGTAATTCCAAGAAATTTTCTTCCTCTGGAAAATTTCTTGATTCTCTATTTTAGGAGCTTGCTGAAGCCATAATGGTCCGCCTCTTTATGTGATCTAACATTGACTGTTGTCTCTGCGCCATCAATAAGTTATTATATTTATTTATTTTATGTTTGTTACTTTGTCCTAGCTTCTCATTTTGTTTTGTTTTGATATGCCCAAATAGGCTGCTCACGTCAGCTAGTTTGATTACTGGTGCCTTTAAAGCTCTGATGTTCTGTCACCAGGTGGTTAGATCTGTTACTAAGTATGTGAGCACAGGATTCCACTTACTTTTCTTGTATGGATTCAGCTCAGGTGACCAGGTAGTCAGTCACCAAGTGTGTGGTGCAGGCTCTCATCTACAGTCCTAAACTGGCATGGGCGATTGGTGTAGGCACAGGCATCTGGCTGCAGTAGGTGGTCACGCGCTGAGCATGGCAGGGGGCTGACAGCCGCCCCTGAGTGTCTGGGAGGAAAGTATCTCCCTATTCCCTAGAGCACATAGGTGGGTGGGTTTTGCAGCCAGACTATGAGCACTCAGTGTTGTTGGCTGTAAGGACTAGGGGGCACCATTTATTCTTGGACCCATTGCAGGTGGCTAGGTGGCGGGGTGGAGCCACCAGTCCTCAGGCCCCTGAAGTGGGTAGGTGAAGACCCTGCTTAATGGGCAGAGCATTGTCAAATGTCACGAACCTGCCACTTCACAACTGAAACAGCTGAAGTTAAGACTTCAGGTATATACCCTGCTGTATTGTGGTAATGAGGGCCTACGCTGTTGAAATGGGCCCACACAAGTCTCTGCAGTGGTGAAAGGCACTCAAAGTCTGTGGACCCCTTATGCCTGTGCCTAGGCAAAGGAGCTGTGCCTACCCTGAGTTTCTAGCTTAGGGGAGCTGGCAGATTATTTTTCCCCATTTGTTAATTTGTTCCCTCTCCAAGGCTGGGAGAATGGCTGAAGGCAAGTGACGGGTCCTACTTCTGGCCCAGGGGACTCGGCAATCACTGAAGCCATCCCAGACCCAGTGCAGAGCAGGGAGAGGGGAGGTAAATAGGAGAGAGGTTTTTCCCAAAGGGGGGTGTTTTTGATCCACGCGGCAGGCCAGACACAAGTACTTATCTTTCACCGATCGAGGGCTGCTTCTCACTGATTCCGGATACCCCAGTAGATTCTCTGCCGCTGGGTCTCTCCCAATGTGGAAAATGCCTCCCGAATGCCACTGCTTGCCTCACCACGCACATGAGCTGATCCGGCCTGAAGGGCTCCAGCTCCCACCAGGTCAGGTCTGGTGACTCCTCGCTGCTCCTGAACCATTTTTCTCTCCCTCCCCCTGCCACTCAGTCCAATTCCTCAACTTTGCCTTTGATGTTCAGGGCTCTTAGATTGTCATATATAATCGATTCACTTGTTTTTTCGGGTCTTTACTGTAAGAGGGACCACTGGAAGCATCTGACTACTCTATCATCTTGGCCCTGCCTCTTCTCATTCAGATTTTTTTTTTTAATCTATTGCAAATACTACATTTAAGCAAGAAGTCTACAGAGATTAACGAACCAGATTTAAATGCCATAAAACTTTAGGAAAAAATTGCTATCTCACTAAAAGGGCCTTTATAATTGAAGGTGGGAGAAAGATGTGGCAGTCTGCTTTGGTAGCGATTTACAGCCTTAGAAACTATGGGGTCGCTATGAGTCGGAATCGACTCAACAGCAGTGGTTTTACATACAGTAAAGACCAATAATGTTGTGAGACTGGAAATGTATGTACTTCTATATTGAATTTGACTTTTTAAAATTCAGTTAGTGATTTGTTAACCCTGCTTGTTTTCCTAAACTACACTGTAGTCAGCTGCTTTGCAATAATAAGCAAGGCTGGCAACAAGATCCAGAAGAAGTTAATTTAAAAATCAGCACATTTGTCTGCTATGCATTTACTGTCCATCCCACTAGGATACAAACTCCTTGAAGGCATAAAGTTCTTCTGTGTATCCCCAGTGCCTAGGGTGGTGCCTAGGTCAATAAATATTACTAGCATAAAATTAAGAGAGAGAAGCCACCTATAAAAGTACTTCTCCACAAACACTGGTTTGTAAGGTTGTTGCTGAGATTACCTGGGAATTGCTAAACAGCATGTTTTTAGGACTAGTTGCCATGAGTCAGAATCAACCCTACGGCAACTAACAACAGTGTATCTAAAGAAAGGTATGACCTCATCACTGTACAGTAAATTTGTTCTTGCAAGAAAGATTAAATTAACCTTTTCTTTACTTCATTTTTTTTTTTGATGGCATGCGTTTTCAGTATTGGAATGCATGCTTACTGATAAGTGTGTTTAAATTATTGGATGGTAATATGGATTTTGAGAAATATGATCTGGTAATAAAAGCCACCAATGAGGTGAGTGGCACTGTGGCACCACCGACCCATGGTATGACAATATACCAATGAGAGCTATAGAAATAATTTATTGCAGGCAACTTTCCATTAGGTTACATGGGGCGCCTCTGGTTTTCCACATATGACACAACAAAACAAAAATAAACCAATCAGGGCTCCCTAACTATCACACAGGAAAGCCACAATTATGCTTGCAAGCCTTATCTCACAGAAAAAAAGGGAAACAAGCCAAAAGTTCACAAGACTAACACAACCAGGAAGCATCACCTAACAGAATGCTCAACCTACACAACAATGAGGCTCCAACTCAGGTGTGCTGTTCACGCATTTCAAAAGGGACCCAACTTGACACTAAATGCATCAGAATGGGAATAATGCCTTACCTCTGAGGTCCAGAGGCATAAAAGATGGCTGGTAAACTTTTAACTCAATGGTAATGAAATTAACAGCAGATCTGTTTTGCTTGAAATCTAGGAAAAGAGGAACCAAAGAGCACAAACCTGCCAGTATTGTAAAATGAAAGAGAGAGACTAAAGAACATGGATGTTTCCAGTCACTAAGGATTGTATTCCTTATAAAGCCAGGAGACCCTGTGTTAAATTGGGTTTCTGTTATTCCGAGCAAGTTACTTTCTGATCATTCATTCATTCAGGAATTATTAAGAGCTTACTGTAGGCCAGTAAATGTTTTCAATACCAAGTATGCAATGATGAGCAAAGCTGTCCCTTAGCCTCAAGGAACTTAAAGTCTAGTGGAGAAATGAGACGATTTCAATAAAGTTTTATCAAGTATAATTTTTAGCTGGAAATCTTAGCTCCCATGGAGATCACACATCTAATGGAGGTCCCCCTATATCTTTTTCTGTTTTGTTTGTTTTTTAATATATAATTTAAGATCTTGTGAATTTGGTTGACTTCAGTCAGTTACCTAGAAGTACACTACGAGATCACAACTGAAAAATTGACAATTTCTAGTTTCTAAAGATAAAAATTAAGGAAAAAACACTGAATCCATAAAGTTACTGCTATTCCTAGAAGGCCTTTATTACCAAGAAGTCAGCTTCCTTCCCTATGACATCTTTTTTAAAATTTGGGCACACATCTCATCCACAGAAAGGCCATAGAACATTGCTGTTATTGTTGTTATTATTATGCCAGCACCATAACTTTAAAATTAAATGCTTAAGCAATAAATAATCCACCAACATGTTACTACTTAGGTGTTGAAATGTTAAATATTAATTGACTTCTGATAGTTGTAATTTTATTGGGGCTTTATGTGTGCTAATGCACTATGTACTTCCATGCCATATCACGGCATTTTTCAAGTCTTCCAAGAAACATATAAAAAACTTTTTTTTTAACTTAAAAACCAAGAAACCATTACCATCTAGTCAATTCTGACTCATAGTGACTGTACAGTACAAAGCAGAACTGCCCCATAGAGTTTCCAAGGCATGGCTGGTGGATTTGAACGGCTGACCTTTCAGTCAGCAGCTGAGCTCCTGAGTACCCACTATATGCCAGGTACCATGTTAGGTGGGTGAGTGAATAAGACATAGTGTTGTCCACAGGGAGCCTTTAGCTCAGTGGAAAGACAGAGAGGCCAATACAGTGTGGGAAGTACAGTGATAGGACAAGCCCAGGATGGCATGAGAGTCACAGCGGAGGTAGCAGAGACAGTCAGGTGAGTTTCCCAGAGGGGTAAGAACCTGTCTTGGTCCAGACAGACCAATACTGTGAGTGATAATAGCTTTGTCTTTCCTCATCAAATAACAATTTCCCCTGTTCTACTACAGCCAGTCGGAATTCTTCCTAAAGAATTTCACATCCAGCTGTCCGCTTTTTAAAGGACTATTAATTTCTAAAGGGCAGCTCCTCTCAGGATGTAGCTGCCCAGCTAAACAAGCACTCCAAAGGAGGAAGATTCTTGCCTTTGGTTTGGTTTGATTTACGGGACTAAAAGTTAATTTGCTCCCTAGTCGCTTCTTTATAAATTGGAAGCCGTTTTATTCCAATTAGTTTGCTACAGAAAGAATCTTTGTAATTTTTATAGTTAACCAAAGAAAAAGAAAAATAAGTTGCAACTTATTTTGCTTAACTATTGTGGTTCTATTTTTTAATTTATTTAACACCAAATATAACCACAAAACATTCCCTTTTGGTTTATCTTGAGGAAAAAAGAATGAGAATCATGGCCCATATTTATATAGCTTCTATCTCAGAGGAGTACAAAGTATATTATGGACATTTTCAATTAATTCTGGTAATTTCTTTGTGATCTAGATAGGAAAGAGATCTTTATTTTATGGGAAAGAGCACACACTAATGATCACAAACAAAGTGCCAAATCTGGAAACACAGACTAACTAATTCCATTGATTAACCTAGATAGAAGGAAAATAGAGGAGCCCTGGTGGCACAGTGGTTAAGCATTCGGCTACTAACCTAAAGGTCTGCGGTTCAAACCCACCTGCCTCTCCACAGAAGATGTGGCAGTCAGCTTCTGCCCTGGAAACCCTATGGGATAGTTTTACCCTGTCCTATGTGTCAGAATCATCTTGACAGCAATAGGTTTTTTGGTTTAAAGCGAAAATGAAAGAAAAAGATGGGGAGAAAGAAATGGAGAAAACAAAAACTTGGATCATCATAAAGCAAACTAGAGAAAGAATTTTACCACAAAAGATGTCTACATTTATAAAGAAGACGTAAAGTTTTAGGTGACATACAGTTTCATCATTTCTTATTTTAAAACTAGGAGTGATTAGCCTCAGGTTATTTTATGTTTACATTTTATAGACAATATCAAACTACGATTATGAGTGGTATAAACTTTGTATTTAGAAACCTTGAAGTATTTCTGCAATGAAACAATGACAACAACCACATCTATTAATATAAATTCACAAAACTGAGGGTTTCAAGGAAATGCAATTGAATATGTATACAAAACCCGACCAAAAAAACTTGAAAATACTATGTGTTCATCTATTTTAATGCATATTTTACAAAGCTCTGATGAAAATATATCACTTTTATGAATTTGATAAATAGAAGGAAGATATTTGTATGGGCTTATAATTTTTGCTATCTATAAAGTTTTACATAAGTTATTAAATATTACTAAACTAAATCTGAGCTTAATGAATAAGTGAAAATATTCTTCTAATTAAGGATTGTTCAATTTAATTATATTTTTCATTAATACATCAAATACAGCATCATCCTAATAGTAGACTAAAAATAAAAATTATTTGTCAGAAGCCTCAAAAAGTGTTCCAGAATATGATTCTCTCTAATTGTCGCCCTTATCTTACTTTTAAACTTCATATCATGTATTCCTTGGGCAATAGGTATGCTTGAAGAAGCATTACATGTTCATGTTAAGGAAATGCTATTTTCTACAATTCTTCGTTTAACTAATAAACTAACAAATAAAATGAAGTTTTATTTAATTGGTCCATCAGTTGTTCACATTATTAAAGACAGTACCCCATGAACAAATCAAACAAAACTTTTATGACAAGTCCTAGTAAAGTATTAATAAGAAACATACAATATATAAAAATGTTTCAAATATTCATTTTTTTCCTTCAAATATAACTTCTACCCCCCCACTCCATTGCAAATGTTCACTGTTAGGAGAGAATGGTATATAAATTTTGATATAAGCATAGCTGATAGAATCCAGCTTTCTAAGCAAGTATGTTAGATGTATATATTTTAACCTGGAAAGATGTCTATGAAATATTTTTAAATGCCGAATAAAAAGTTTCAGAGTAAATCAGCATTATTCCAAATTTATTTCTAAAAAGAAAAGGCAAAAACATAAAACAAATGATACATATGTGTGTATGTGCAGCTAAGTGCTGAAATATTATGAAAGAATGCACATCTGGTCGCTTTAGGAGAGGTTGTAGGGAGAAAGAGACTTAACAATTTTATCATACAATTCCATAATATCTTGTTTACTACTAGTGTGTATTGCTTTTGTAATTAAGAGAATAAGATATTAAGTCACGTGTACTAACCAGCATTACAGTGTTTGCAAATACTAAAATAATTATGACTAAAACTTTCCAAAAACAAATCAAGAATTGTTTATAAAATACTGTTAGAAATTAATATTTTCATAATGATAAATTCTAAATGAAGGTATAATAAGAAACTAAGATCATTTCAAAAATCATTCAACACATCCTTTTCTAAATACTCTTTTTCATCACTTCAAGATAAAATTATCTTAAGGCCTAAAAATATATGATATCTCCATTCACAAAAAGAAAAAAATACGCTTCAATTAGGCAAATTCCAAGTTTAGTTAAAGTACAATATGAAAGATAAGAAAGTGCAGTCCAGTTTCCAGTCCCCTTACCATACTTTAAAAAAAAAAAAAAAAGCCAACCTGATTTGTCTTCCGTATCATCAAAGCCAACACTGAAGGAATGGCCACTATTGCTGATGATTTTAGCTAAGCTTGGGTCATACTTGATAATAAGAGGTCGAAGAGAAGAGTCATATTTCACTTCTTTGGTTTTAATCTCAATCGGAGATTGATGATCCCCATCAGCAATAGGGAATAATTCATTCCAATGAATAGGACCTTAGATATAAAAGAACAAAAGAAAAGAACTAAGTTCCTTCATTCAACAAATATTTGTTGGGTACAATGCACTCTACTTGAGATTGAAGAAAAAACAAAGATTAATAAGATCCTTACCCTCAGGAGTTTAGAATCTCTTGTTTTTTATTTTTATAAGACTAGTTGTTTTTATTATAAATATGAAAAGCACTTGGTTTGCCTTAAATCATTATCATCATTAAATTAACCCTTGTAGATAAAAGAGTGTGTAGGTTTTATAAAGTACTTTTCAAGGGGTACTCTTCTACTCTACTAAACTAACAACAGCGCAATTCATCACAGAAAACAATGAGATTCAGTCTCAGCTTCAAGAATGAACTGTGGGATGGAGTGGGACCAAGATGGCGGAATAGCCAGACACTTCCAGTGGAACCTCTTACAACAAAGACCTGAAAAAAACAAGTGAATTGATTATATATGGCAATCTGGGAGCCCTGAACATCAAAGGCAGAGTTGAGGAACTGGACTAAGTGGCAGGGGGAGGGAGAGACGGTTCGGAAGCAGTGAGGAGTTGCCAGACCTGACCCGGTGAAAGCCTGAGCCCTTCAGGCCTGATCAGCTCGGGGGTGAGCGGTGAGGCAGGCAAGCAGCCATACTCGGGAGGCACGTTTTCCACACCGGGAGAGACCCAGCACCAGAGTCTACACGGCCACCCAGAACCAGTGAGAAGCAGCCCTCCACAAAAGATAAGTACAGTATGGGGAGAGCAGTTAGGGTCACAAAACAACGTACGTATAAATTTTTGTATGGTAAAAAATAAAAAAAAAGAAGAATGAACTGTAGTTACTCCAGAAGTGAACAAGTTTACATGCTGGGAGAATCAAAGGACCTAAGCAAGCTGTGTAGGAAAGAAAGGGAGTGGTTCTTAAAGATGCTATCCCTACTTCATTCTTCTATCACTGACTGGTATCTTCCAGTGCTACCCAGGCCTCAACTCAATTACATGTGATGTACAACAGGTATACCAGGGAAATATATAACTTTTTCTCATAGAATAATCCAAATATAATGACTCCACCGTGTCAAGAAATGTTTTGTTTTTGATTATCTGTGGTGGACTCAGGTTGCAATTTCTCTCTCTCTTTGTACACTGCAGAAGGCCCTTCTGTGCAGTGGTGTCACTGGAGTTGGTGTTACCCAGTGCAGTAACTCATGGTGTAACCTCCCCCATGGACCTCCTCCCATACCAGACCATACAAAATCTTTGGTAATGTTTTTTGTAGTAATGTTACTTGTAAATGGTAATTCACATATATCACTCCTTCTTTTCTTTTAATTACTACTTCATTCTCAAAAAAAGTTATTTATATAGGTTCACAAATACTAATTACTACAATATTGTAACTAAAACACCAAAAAATCTGACAAAATCAGCGAGTATAAAAGAAACACCAGCAGCAACAAAAACAATAGCACATGCTTGTAGTGCGTGCAGATGAAATCATGAGATTCAAAGCATCATGGTCATTGGGTAATAATGACAACTCTGACCAGAGCACATTAGAAGGTTTAAAAAGTAAATCAGCAAAAAGAGTTCTAGCCTTGTTGGTATATTGATACATGTAAGAGCTGGACTTACGAAAAATGTTTTTATTGTTACAACTACAAGGATGTTTTTATAGACAGTCATTTTGGTGTCACCCCCTCTGACAATGTCACTCAGTGCAGCCTGCACCCCCCCAGTGACGTCACTGCTTCTGTGGCTATTTTGCAAATGCTACATTTGAATTCCAACACAAGGAACAACTGTTATCCTGATCTTCTATTCAAAAAGTCAAAATTGCATCAAGTTCACAAATCAGAGACATGTTTGCTAAATTGATGTAAGCCAGCAAGCTGGCAACTCACTGGTCTATGCTCCTCCTTTCTCTGGGAGACTAAGTTCTGCCACACAATAAAATCAATGGCTGCAGCTTCATGTGAGCTCCAAGTCATTCTACAGATGTGAGTCACTTTATACGTTGTTGTTTTTGTTAGGTGCCATCAAGTCGGTTCCAACTTAGAGTGACCCTATGAACAACAGAACGGAATACTGCCTGGTCGTGGCCACCCTCACAATCATTGCTATGTTTTGCCCATTGTTGCAACCACTGAGTCAGTCCATCCTGTTGAGGGTTTTCCTTTTTTCCACCGAACCTCTACTTTACCAAGCATGGTATCCTTCTCCAGGACTGGACTTAAGTTGATTCCGACTCATAGTTACCCCATGTGAGAGTAGAACTGCCCCATATGGTTTTCTAGGCTGTAATCTTTACAGAAGGAGCCCTGGTGGCACAGTGGTTGAGCACTCGACTGCTAACCAGAAGGTCGGTGGTTTGAACCCACCAGCCGCTCTGCAGGAGAAAGATGTGGCAGTCTGCTTCTGTAAAGATTTACAGCCTTGGAAACTCTATGGGGTAGTTCTATCCTGTCCTATAGGCTCACCATGAGTCAGAACTGACTCAGTGCTGATGGGTTTTTTTGGTTTAATCTTTACAGAAGCAGATTGCCAGCCCTTTCTCCCATGGAGCTGATAGGTAGGTTCCAACAGCCAATCTCTTGATTAGCAGCCAAATGCTTTACCATTGCTCCACCAGGGCTCCTCCAAAAATCAAGTACTTATTAAAATGACACAGCATGACAATTAATTAAATATTTATTACTAACATCAATAACCATTTAAAGAAAGATAAATTTTAAGATTTAAAGAAATGCAAATATATCACAATAATCAACAGCTTTCAATTTCTTAATCCAAGACTGCTTATTACTCTTCATTTTTTCAAAGCAGAAAGCATAAATTCTTTCTTTCGCGTATGTCTCAGGTACAAGAAGACATAATAAATACATAAATGCACACATATCCTCTTGGAAGTCCTCTTGGGAATCTGGCACTTCGGATATCAAAGCAATTTGGGCATCAAAAGTCCTTGCTTACAGTTTATTTATGAGACAGCATTAAGCTTCCTTGTCAGCACTCACTTTTCTGAGTATTCTTTCTGTGTAACAATCTAGTTCCTTTTTCTTTTTTTCTGATGTGAAAAAAAAAAATCTATTTAACTGCTACAAAGGATGAGTTAATCTAATCAGAATTAGATTTCAAATATGCAATGCATGTGTCACAACATGTTGCTGACTTTTTTCCAATCAGGAAAGGGTTCCTCTCTCCTCCCAATTACTTTACTCTCCTATTTCCAGTTCTTTATGGCCAGAAATGTTTTTTTAAAGCAGAGGCAAGGCAAAATAAAGAAAAAATAATATTACTTTGCATCAAATACTCAATACTATCTATTAACCACTATGGTAGTTAAAAGCCCACCTCCCTCACCTTCTTTTTAAATTTTCCAAAACATTCAGCTTTAAACCCACTCACATGTGGGCTCGCTATGAGTCAGAATTGACTCAATGGCAACTGGGACTGGTAAACATAGTTCTTAAGTAGAGATACATGGTAGCTCCTCAGGTTGATTCAGGAACTTTTGAACATCCATGGTGATGTACAGTTTTCAGTGACTGTTACATTTCCTAAACTGAACCAATAAAATTATTCAAGGTTAGTCTCAGAAGTTGGGAAGTTTATGAGTGGTACACCCTTCCATGCTTCACCTTTTGATGTTCCATTTGATCATTGCTGTCATTCCAGGTTTAACTTTTCTTTTATCTGCCCATTCCCTGGTTTCTGCCAATAGCTCAACAGACAAAAGCAACAAAACTTGCCTAGTCAAGATACAACACATTTCCAATTAAGAATGTTGCCAAAGTTAATCTACTTAAAGGCCTGGTCCTCAGAAAGCAATTGCATCTAAAAGAAGGGACCTGCCCTACAATCCCAGTTGATATATGAATTCACTTTTTGTTAATGGCTTTTCTAAGATGGATTTTAAAATTTTCTGAATATGAGCTTCAATGGAGCCAATATTTTCTAACCTATTAAAGAGTAATCAATACCATTAATCAAAAATATCCTTTTTAACAGCAGTGAGGACGGAGTTGGCACCCAGTAACTGTTAAACAACAATAAAAATGATTCCAGCAGAGAAGGAAATTAAAAGAAACTTGTTTAGTGGGTTTTTTTTCCCCAAACATAAATTGGCAGTTAGCAAAACGTAAAATTTTAATTATGCTCTCAGTCACAAAAAAAAAAAATCCGCCTAACTCTACCTTTCATTATTAAAGTTCTAAGTTTCACCTGCTGCCATTTTTAAACTAGCATGTAAATCATAAACCTCAATTAGAAATGCAACTTTTCTGTTCCATTGTGAAAGTAAGCTTTCTATAAAATTTGATTATACAGTACTGTTCAGTAACATGCATGTTAATCCAGGAAAAGTATTTTATTAGTATTTGCCTTAGTTGCCTAGTGCTGCAATAATAGAAATACAAGTGGATGACTTTAACAAATAGAAATTTATTTTCTCAGAGTTTAGGAGGCTAGAAGTCTGAATTCAGAGTATCAGCTCTAGGGGAAGACTTTCTCTCTCTGCTGGCTCTGGAGGAAGGTCCTTGTTTCTTTGAGATTCTGCTCTTGAGTAATCTTCATGTGGCCTGGTAACTGTCTTAGTCATCTAGTGCTGCTATAACAGAAATACCACGGTGGATAGCTTTCACAAAGAGAAGTTTATTCTCTCATAGTCCAGTAGGCTAGAAGTCTGAATTCAGGGTGCTGGTTCCAGGGGAAGGCTTTCTCTCTCTGTCAGCTCTGGAGGAAGGTCCTTGTGATGCATCAGTCTTTCCTTGATCTGGGAGCATCTCAGCACAGGAACTTCAGGGCTAAAGGATGCGCTCTGCTCCTGGCACTGCTTTCTTGGTGATATGAGGTCTCCATGTCTCTCTGCTCACTTCTCTCTTTTATATCTCAAAAGAGACTGGCTTAAAACATTATCTAATCTTGCAGACCTCATCAATATAACTGCCACTAATTCATCTTAGTACATCACAGTGATAGGATTTATAACACATAAGAAAATCACATCAGATGACAAAATGGTAGACAATCATACAATACTGGGTATCATGACCTACCCAAGTTGACAGATGTTTTGGGGGGACACAGTTCAATCCATGACAGCATCTCTCCTCCCCCATCTCTGCTTCTCTCACTTGCTTGTTTAATCTCTTTATATCTCAAAAGAGACTGACTCAATACCCACCCCACACTAATCCTGTCTCATTAACATAACAAAGACAACTGGGATTATAATCACAGGCATAGAGGTTAGGATTTACAACACATCTTTTTGGGGGACACAATTCAATCCATAACATCTCACGCTTTGGCCAAAAAAAATTCATGTTCTTGCCACATCACATTATCCCAAACGTTTTAAATCACCTCCAAGTCCAAATTCCATCCAGGGGCAAAACTCCTCTTCATCTGTGAATTGGTGAAATCTAGAATACAAGTTATATGCTACCAAAGTACAATGATGGAAAAGGCACAAAGTAGACATTTCCATTACAAATGGGAGAAACTGGCGGGAAAGAAGGGAAAACAGGTACCGAGCAAGTTCAAAACCCAGCCGAACAGTTTACATTAGCTCTCAAGGCTTGAAAATAATCCTTTATTCTCTGAGACCATCTAGGCAATGGCCCCACCCTCCAGACTCTGGGTGTTGGCCACACCCTCTGGAGTCTAGGTGGAGGCCCTTCAGCCCTGGACTTCAAGTCTGCCTTCCAGGCCTTCCGGGATGGCAATTATGCTCCCTCAGCTTTAGGTGGCCCCATTCCCCTAGACCATCAGAGTAGTGACCCCACCGCCTCGGCCTTGACAGGCCCCATTCTTCTGCCCCTTAGGCATGGCAGCCCCACCCACTCAGCTTTGGCCCCATCCCCCTGGCACACCTTAACAGCAGCACCACACTCTGGAACCAAGCTGGGGAAGATCTCACTCTTTGAAACCTAGGAGGCTGTGGCCCCACCCTTTGAGATCTAGGAGACTGTGGGCCCACCCTTTGAAACTGAGAAAGCCCTGCTTCCTGTGTTCCTTCCAACAGTTCTGCTCCAGGGATGATCCTTTTCTTTTCTTGGAGGACAACAGATGTAGCTCCTTTGGCCTGTTTCCTTCCTGTAGAATTCCAAAGGGCAGACAGCGTTCTTTCCTTACATTCTTTCTCTGTCCCCTTCAGTCTGAGCTGATGGGTTTTCTGCTGTGGTAGGTGGTTACAGCCATCAGTCACAGGCTTACTCTCTTTAACAAAAGATTGGGTAGCCATGTCTTTGGTGAACGTTCTAGGACACCTGTCCTTAATTTGAACAACAGAATTTTCCAAATCTTTAAGTTCTGTCTTTATTTTGCACAGTTCATTTTTAAGTCCATCTCACTCCTCTCATGTTTTACTATATGTAACAAGGAGAAATCACATGGCCCCTTTAAGTTCTTTCTTAGAAATCTCATCAGCCAGATATCCAAGTTCATCACTTACGAGTTCTACCTTCCACCAAACATTTGAACATAATTCAGACAAGTTCTTCGCCACTGCATAAAAAGCATCACCCTTCCTTCACTGTCCAATCACAGGTTCATAATTTTCTTTTAAAGCTTCACCATAAGCATATCTAACATCCACATTTCTAGCAACATTCTGTTGCTGGCGCCATATGTATTCTTTAAGGTGACAGAGACTTTCTCTATAGCTCTCCTCATTTCCTTCTGAGCTCTCACCAAAATTTCCTTTGATGTCCACAATTCTACATTCTCTTCAGAGCAATCTAGGTTTTTACTATTAGGCACCTTAAAACTTTTCCAGCCCCTACCCATTACCCAATTCCAAAACCATCTCCACATTTCAGGTATCTGTTAGAGCAGTACCCCACTCTTCTGGTACCAAATTATGTCTTATCTAGCGTTGCTGTAACAGAAATATCACAAGTGGATGGGTTTAACAAACAGAAATTTATCTTCTCACAGTTCAGGAGGCTAGAAGTCCGAATTCAGGGTGCCAGTCCTAGGGGAAGGTTTTCTTCCTCTGTTGATTCTGGTGGAAGGTCCAGCTTCTGCTCCTGGGCGATCTTCTTCCCCCTTCTCTGCTTCTCTTAATTGCTTGTTCAATCTCTTTTACATCTCAAGAGAGATTGACTCAAAACCCATCCTACACAAATCCTGTCTCATTCACATAACAAAAACAACCCATTCCCAAGTGGGATTATAACCACAAGCATAGAGGTTAGGATTTACAACACATATTTTAAGGGAACACAATTCAATCAGTAACAGTGTTATTAATTAGTATTATTATTATACACAGCCCTCATTTTGACAGTCATTTCTTTAAAGCTTTCTTGATCCACTTAGCAATTATTTCAAAAAAATCATTATTTGAAATAACAAATTTAGTTTAACATAAAAACAATAAAAAAAGTTTACTTTTGATAATTTAGTATCTGCAAGAAGAAAAGAATACATTTTATTTTCATTGTATCTCCTATCAGTAAACACACTTTTACCAATGCCTTATTATTTCAATAATCCTCAGTCTGCAGGGATGAGGGTGCATGAGAGGAAGAAAAAGTGGAGAAGTAGCCCCCCAAAATAACTTCAATTCCCAGAGATAACCTAAAACCTTACTAAAGTCCACAGTAGTCGTCAACCAACTGCAAGTTGCTGTGGGAATATTTTATAGTAACAGCTATTAAAAAATTTGCAGTACTTTGTCAATAAACAACTTAATCTTCAGTGGTGCAATGCAAGTTATTAAGATTTCTTAATCGTATTTTCGAAGTTTTATGATTTGTTCCTCGTAAGTGATAGTGAACTTGCCCTCAATTCATCAAAGTATGTCGTAACGCTTCTAATCTCCATGCCTTTAATTGATAAGTGTTTATTACTAGGAAAAGTCCTGGCCTTTTCGAATGAAGGTGAGGAAATATATATGAAAACTGAGGGTTCAGGTAACCTTGAGAGGACCAACACACACCAACCCTCACTACTCCTACTACCAAAACCCCCCAAAATCAAACCCGTTGCAGTCGAGTCGATTCCCACTCATAGCGACCCTATAGGACAGAGCAGAGCTGCCTCACAGAGTTTCCAAGGAGCGGCTGGTGGGTTCGAACGGCCAACCGTTTGGTTTGCAGCCGAGCTCTTAACCACTGCACCACCAGGGCTCCCCCCTACTGCTATCCCCCGCAAAAAACGTTTTCCCTTCTACACTAAACTAACCCGGCCCTCCGCTTCCAGCATTCGGCTCCAGGGAGCGCGGCTCAATTTAAAGAGGAACAGAAAAGTTACTACAAGTGCAGGATCAGCAGTGTGTGGTCGGCGGGCGCCGAAGCATCTAGCCAGCACCCTCGGGCACCCACTGCGCAAAGTCCAGTCTGGACTGGTCTTGGCAGGGCTCGCCGTTCCCTGATCCCGACCCCCGCCCCGATCAGCGGAAGGCGCTCACCGTTGTGTTCGCCGTATCCCCAGATGAACCTAGACATGGTCCCTCGGGGTGGAAAGCAGTGGAAGAAGTGGCTGGGCGGCGACAGTGAGGGAGGGAAAGGGGCAAGCGCACGGGCAGGCTGGAGCCAGCCTGGGGCGGGGACTGCGGGGCCAGCCGGGCAGAAGTGGGAGCCCGTCATTCCGGGGCCAGGGCGCTGCCGGCCTTGTCCGCCAGGGGGCGGCAGAGCGCGTGGAAGGCGCCCCAGCGCGCGTGGGAAGGGTGACTGACTGGGGGGGAAGCTAGCCTGAATCCTAGGTAGAGAGTCCCGCGCACTCTTAGTTTGAATCCGGGAGTGGAAGATTGAGTTTGATAGAGAAAAAAAAATAAGAGGTTTTCCAGAGGGGATTTCCTGCCTTCTGGGAAATAGTCATCCTGGAGAGGAAAGTATTGCCTAGAGCGCTGACCTGGAAATGAGTCACCTGGGCCTGAAGCTGCCAGGCTGGGAGTTGGAGATTCTGGTGATGATGGCAAAGAGGTTGGTGATGGCGGTGATTACAAATGCAAAACAATAATCATAATGATAATAACAACCACAAAAATAATTTAGCTACTATTTATTAAGCTTTACCATGGGCGAGAATCTCGGTTAAGAC
Organism: Trichechus manatus latirostris; assembly: GCF_000243295.1. Lineage (NCBI taxonomy): Eukaryota > Metazoa > Chordata > Mammalia > Sirenia > Trichechidae > Trichechus > Trichechus manatus. The sequence goes on along the minus strand of NW_004444105.1, from coordinate 5,841,729 downwards.
ATTGCCGATTAGATCCTCACAACACTTCCTTGGGGAAGATACTATAATATTCCTATTTAAGAGATGAGAGAAATGAGTCCTAAGAAAAACTCAGTAACCACTTCCAGCTCACATGGCTAAGAGAGGTCGGAGATTCCTTTTAAAGAGGAACAGATTCTGGCCCTCTTCCTCCGCTCGTCTTCCTCGCTCCCTCTAACTCTAACCTCCTGCAGGACTGTGACCGAGAGTGAGGGAAACAAACCCGGTAGCTGATACTTAGTCTAGAAATTCTGCTGCCCTTCCGCAGGATGGAGAAAAGCAAGTTTTCAGTCCATACATTTTGGATATTGATAGGCTTGCTGCCTTAAGACCAAAGGCCTTAGAGAGCCTTGACTCTCTGTACTGGGCTCCGAGTGAAAAATAAAGAGAACTCTCTGATCATCCGGGATTATATTACAGGATTTTTGATTATTGATTACTCATTCTGCCTGAGGGGTTGAGTTTGGGTCAATGTGAAATTCAAATTGAACTGTGCAGTGTTATGTATGGACAAATTTATGCCAAGAGCTTCCTAGTGGGACTAAGAAGAAAGGCCTGAAGATCTACTTCCAAAAATCAGCCAGTGAAAACCCTACGGATCACAATGGTGGGATCCGCAACTGATCATGGGAATGGCACAGGACGGGGCAGCGTCACATTCCCTTGTGCGTGGGCCCACCCAAAGGCAGCTAACAACAACAGGATTTAAAAAAAAAAAAAAACTAAAGACATGTAATGACCAAATGTAATGTGTGAACCTTGATTTGGAAAGAGTGGTAAAGATTTTCTGGGAATAATTGGGGAAATTTAAACATGGGCAACATATAGATATTAGTGAATTGATGTTATTTTTCTTAGATGTGATATTGGCATTGAGATCACACAGAAGAATGTCCTTCCTCTTAGGAGGTGAATTCTGAAGCATTAGGGCTAAAGTGCCTGGAAGACTGCAAATAACTTTCAAACATCTCAGTCAATAATTGGTGGATCTAGCTAAGGCTATTTGGGTGCTCATGATACTATTCTTAGAATTTTTCTGTAGATTTTAATTTTTTTCAAAAAACTGGGGGACAAAAAACTTCTACTTCCTCAAATCAATGGACCCATGAACTTGCTAAACAATCCTTCATAATTGTATGTGTGTTTTCTCCTTAACCAAGAGCCTCTGCCTCCAGGTTCACAGCCATCGAGTGTAAACAACTAAAGAAAGATTCACATTGACCAGAGAACCCAGGAATCCTGACCTAGGATATGGTCATCATCTCCACTTCACTCTTGAACCAGTTTTGTCCACTTCAAGCTTCGTTTGCAACAAAGCATGATTAAATCTACTCTCCTCTTCAGTGAATCTGACTCTGTAAATCAATAATGTGCAGCACTGATAAGTTATAAATCTAGCTACAGAAATACTTTAGTAACATAGATAAGGAAAGATCAAAGTATGAATTAATATGGGCACTTACAAGGGCATGTACATAGCCTCTTTCTCTGTGATGCACATTTTTCCAGCTCTTCCTTTTAGGAATTCTTAGTGTGAATCAGAAGTGGCTATATCATCTGATTTTTACAGAGCAAGAAACTAAGATGAGCATAGATCCCCAGTTACCTGAAGAGGCAAGCCCCACAGTCAAGGACATAGCCCCAATCTGCAGAGTCCCAAGTTCAACGTGCTCCCTATCTGTGCCTCGTTTCCATTCTTCATCAAGTCCTATGATTTTTGCAGCTGGGACTTATTGACCACAGGAATGCCTTATCATCTGATATCTCATGTGCAGTGTTGATTTTATGGAGTTGATACTTACACATGGTTTCCATTTCTGATTTCCCATTGCTAAGTTTAGGATTTTCTTGGTAAATTAGAGTGTCCTTGAAAAAGAGGAAGTCCTTCAACGAGATTGATTCACACAGTGGCTCCAACAATGGGCTTAAACATAGCAATGACTGTGAGGATGGCACATGACCAGGCAGTATTTCATTCTGTTGTGCACAGAGTCACAATGAGTTGGAACTGATTCAATGAAACCAACAACAACAACAACAAAAAGTTAGGATTGCATCTCCCAAGGAGACACTTGAGGCCCAAAGGGTTTAGAGGACTTGCTCAAGTGACAGATGTTCCATGCCAGGACAGGGATTCTGAGACTAGAGTTGAAAGGCAGCCTTCAATGAATCACCTCTCAAGTCACTTCTCAGATTATAGCTTTAGAAACTAGAGCCAAACATTTCTTCTGTCCTAAATTGTCAGACAACAGCACATTGTTAAAACCGTACATTCTACATTTTTTTTCTTTTATTTAATCTTAGACAGATTTCTAATAGAAATTTATACACACTCTATTTGGAAGTGTTTTGTATCTCATCTGAGCATATTATAAAAGTAGGTAAACTGTGATAGAGGAAAACAAGGAGAGCTAAGATTATTTATAAGGAAACGATGTTGTATAAACATCAGATCAATGTTGGAAAGTGCAGATAATTCAGGCCAAAATAACTTAGCTGTCCAAGAATTCAGTTAAGAGTCCCTTGGCTTGGAGTGAATATATCGACACCACTCTATTTCTGTCAACTCTTTGAAATATAAAAAGAGAAATTAGAGGTGCTAACAGGTATGTAGACAAGACAGTCTGTCATTAGCACTTATCAGGGTTATCTCCCCTCTTTTGTCCTCTAGGAAAGAGCATTTACACCTGGCCCCATCTCACTACCATGCAAGGCTTGATTGATCCTCACTCCAAGTTGCCCACTTGCATTCCACAATCCACCACTGGAAACATGCTGCACTAACCCTACCCACCTATCAAAACCTCCCCCTCCCACCAACCTTGTGCCATTATTTCCTTTATAACCTACATTACCAACCCCACTCCCTCTTCTTGGTCATTGCCATCAGCGTGCCAACATGCTATAGAATTTCCTATCTTTAGGGTGAAAATCCTTCCCTGAACTTACATTTCTCTTTTGCTACCCACCCAACCTCTCTGACATTTCTCAGGTTCTTCTTTCTGTATCCAGCCTTTAAATGCTTGCACCAGCTTACCAGTCATGTGAGTGAGCTACTCTGGAAGCTGATCCCCTAACCCAGCCAAGCCTTCAGATGACTATAGCCCCAGCCAACATCTGACTGAAACCTCATGAAAGAGCCTGAGCCAGAACGATCCAGCCAAATACCTTCAAAATTCCAGACCCACTGAAATCATGAGCTAGTAAATAAGGATTGTGGCTTTGAACAACTAGGTTTTGGTGGTGATTTTTTACTCAGCATTAGAAAACGAATGCAGCAGCTAACACAACCAGACGAAAGCCCTGACTTCATGGAACTTATACTTTAGCAAGGAGAGACAGATAATAAACAACATAAATAAAATATATGATGTTATACAGTGATAATGGAACAGCAGAGAAAGGAGGCAGGGATGTTGCGATTCGATGGCAACTAACAACAACAGTTAAAGGAAGAATTCATTGAAAACATGACATTTGAGAGAAGACCTGAAAGAGATGTGAGATAGAGCTGTGCACATATTGAGGGGGAGAGTGCTCCGGGCAGAAGGGTTGAGGAGCAGGAGAACACCTGACATGATTAAAGAGCAGTAAGAAAACCAGTGGAGTCCCTCGGTGGTGCAAATGGTTAGCAGTTCAAACATACACAGAGGCACCTCAGAAGAAAGGCCTGGTGATCTCCTTCTGAAAGAAACCAAGTAGGGCTAAAGTGATCTGAGCAAGGGGGAAGAATAGTAGATAAGAATAGAGAGATAACACTGGCAGTGGGGGCGAAGGGTGATCTGTAGGATTCACGGGCCATTGTAAATTCTTTGGCTTATACTCTGAGTGATGTAGGAACCTTGGAGAATTTTGTGCTGAGGAATAACATGATCTGATTGACATTTGGTAAGATCTCTCTGGCTGCTGGACTGAGTAGAGATTAAATCAGGGGGACCAGTTAGAAAGCTATTAAAATAATTCAGATGAAAGAAAGTTGATGGTGAGTAAGATCAGAATTCAATAATTAATTGGTGATTGTTCATTTTCTTCTTTACATTTTTTTGTATTTTCCAAATTTTCTACAACTTTTCATTACTTTTCTAATCTAAAAAGCAAAACAAATACTTTTTAAGGGGCCAAATGTTTGTGAAATATAGTCCTCAGTATTTTTTGCTGAATTAATCATAATATTAGATGTTCAGGTAATTTTTAGTAGGATCTCCATACAACAGGGTTGCTATAAAACAACACAAAGAAAAGAGAGTCAAAAACTGTTTGCTTTATTTTGTGTTAACTCTAAATGCAACAATTTCAACTGAAAAACCAAATCCTTGTTGAGCTTTAGAGAGCTTGAGAGTTTACATTATCAGTTCAACATGACAATTACAAAGTACAGAATTTTTTCAATTTTTACCTTTAAACACTGCTGAAATTTAGAATGTCAAATTGTAATTTCACAGCATACTCCCCTCTTTGCCTTTGCCAATTTTCCGAGTTTTAAACATGTACGTACTAAATATTTCACTATTCCTCTAATTTCTCACCATTATTGCATTTTAACCAAGCATCATAAAAAATGTGAAAGGACTTCATGTACTCTTTAAATATTTTTATTGCCTTTGTGATATGTATTTGACTGTGAAGCCAGGTAGTGCAATGTTTAAGAGATGGCTGCTAACCAAAAGGTCAGCAGTTCTAATCCACCAGCTACTCCTTGCAAACTCTATGGGGCAGTTCTGCTCTGTCCTACAGGGTCATTGCGAGTCGGAATCGACTCCACAGCAGCGGGTTTAGTTTTTGTTTGTTTGAGTCTTCAAATAGAAGCCCTGGTGGCGAAGTGGGTTAGGGGCTGAGCTTAACCAAAGGTCTTGGAGGTTGTAACTCACCAGCTGCTCCACAGCAGAAAGATATAGCAGGTGGCTTCCATAAAGATTTACAGCCTTGGAAAATCTATGGGGCAATTCTTCTCTGTTGGAGAGGGTCGCTATGAATCCATGAGTCAGAATAGACTCCACTGCAATGGGTTTGGTTTGGCTTTTGGTTAGCCTTCAAGTATTTCATATGTAAATCCCCCTTTGTGACTGTAATTAGTTAAGGTTCAAGATTTCTAGGCATTTGGCCAGGAAAGGACTCTGGATAAAATCAGTTTAATTAAATTAAAACATATTTGTGGTGCACCTATGATTTCCAGGGAATAGTGCTATAAGAACATAAAAAGTGTTTTTCTAGATATCTCTTACCTATTGTGGTTGAGTCGACTCTGACTGATAGTGACCCTATATCTTAGTCATGCTACTAGTAAGAGAGCAATACAATCATTTTATTGCCTACAATCCCTTGCCTGATTTTTATACCTCAGGTAATTTTACTTCATTAAACAAGTCTTTGCAATGTACCTCCAATGTATTAGAAATACATAATTCTGGATGGAAATGCAAAAGCGATTAAGTAATGGAGTCTGCCCCTGAAGAGTGCATGGACTCATTGAGAGACAAACACACATACCAGTAATATGTATTTGAACTATAGAAAATATACAGTGAAAAGTTAAAGCTTATTTCCTACCTCCTAAAGCTTTACAATAACCTGCTGATGTGAGTCATTTTTCCTTCACTACAAAGAGTTAATCACCTCTTTTGGTTTACTCGTTCTTATCCTCCGGGTATTTCAAGGAATGTGACCTGGATAGAAAGAAAGAGAACCCTGTTTGGTCTGCTCTACTTTCTTATGTAGAATATGTGATAAACTTTCACTATTAGTCTAAAAAGAAATGCTTCTATCACTGAGAGGTTAAAAAAAGAAAAAGACTCACCATTTCCACAATCATGAAAATTTTCATGATCTAGTTGGGTTCTGCAGATTTTATTTGGGGGTAGTTTACTATTTGACCCACATAGAAACTATACAGAAATGAAGAATGTAAACAATTTTTACTAATTCTTCCTCATGCATTGGCTACTCAGACCAACCATAGTAGATGCACATTGGTCCCTGGCTCTCCTCCTTATAAGGCCTCATGGTTTATTTTCTGGACCCCTGTCTTTTTGCCTTCAGCCTCTCCTTCCTCCAATCTACTTTTACACCATCACCAAAATTAGTTCCCTGCAACAAAACCATCTCCTGTAGGGGAGAAATTCTTCATTGCCTAAAGAATAAAACCCCAAAGTGTTGCCTGCATGTCTTCTTTCTTTCCTTCCTTCCCTCCTTTCTTTTCTTCTTTCTTCCTTCTCTTTTCCTCCTCCTTCCTTCCTTCCAATCAAAAAGCCATTAGGGTAACAATGCACAAGCACCAGAAGAGAGACTAGATAACTGGGAGCTCCTAAAAATCAAACACTTACGATTATCGAAAGACTTCACCAAAAGAGTAAAGAGACACCCTATAGACTGTGAAAAAAATTTAGGCTATGGCAAATCCAACCAACATCTAATCTCTAAAATCTACAAGATACTCCAAAACCTCAACAACAAAAAGACAAATAACCCAATTAAAAAATGGGCAAAGGATATGAACAGGCACTTCTCCAAAGAAGACATCCAGGCAGCTAACAGACACATGAAGAAATGCTCATGATCATTAGTCATTAGAGAAATGCAAACCAAAACTACAATGATATACCATCACACCCCAACAAGGCTAGCATTAATCCAAAAAATACAAAATAATAAATGCTGGAGAGGTTGTGGAGAGACTGGAACACTTATACACTGTTGGTGGGAATGTAAAATGGTACAACCACTTTGGAAATCGATTTGGTGCTTCCTTAAAAAGCTAGAAATAGGGATTTCCAGGCAACATGGTACTATAGGCAGAAGCACCATGCCGCTCTTCCACAGCAAAGATCCAAAAAACTAAGTCAAACAGAGTCACATGTCAATCCTGAAACCCTACGCATCAAATGAAGAGATAAAGAACTCAGCCAAGCACCAAATGAAATAAGAAACTGACAAAGAACAGAGAGTGAGGAGAGATATGTGCAGAGGTCCCCTATCAGCTACTGCAGCACAGATCCACCATCTTGGACTCTTATCAGAGATCACTGAACAAGGGGTACGAGAAAGCAGCTTCACAGAGCTTCCAGCAGGAGATAGAACAACCAGTAACCAGCGATATAGGCTTTCCCACCCCCACTTAGCCTTCTCTGCTTCCTGCAGCCACAGTCTCTTGGCCAGGAAGCACCAGCTTCACTCTAGTGTCACCTGGATTCCACCCGCCTGCACTGGCCAGCTCCCTGAGTGCCTTTTGTTGGCTGCTGGTGTAGCTTTTTTCCACTTCTTTAGATTTCTTCCTTACCTCTCACCACCTCCCCCTCCTTTCTCTCAAATACCTGGCTCCATGCACCATCTTTGCTTCTTCCTGAAAGGCTACGAAACACCGCTCAACTGTGAAACTGCTTCCTGGCCCGTGCCGCCACACTAGTGGGACCCTTGGGACTTTTTTGTTCGTTTGTTTGCTCTGATTTGTTCTGTTTTTGTTTGTTTGTTTGTTTTTTGTTTTCTCGGCTTGGGAGCCCCTTCCAGCCGGGCAGTACTACGCAGCTTGGAAGCTACCCCCTTACTCTGCGCAGACGCACAGGGACATCCCTGGGGGTATTTCTTTTTTCTTTTTGTTTTCGGTATTTTGTTTCCTTGTTTCGTTTTCTTCTCTTATTCCCTTTCTGTCTTTCTTCATTTCCAGTTTCTCAATTTATTTATTTTTTCTTTTACCCTTTCTCTTTTTTTTATTTTTGTTTTTCCCCATTTCTCAGTCTCTCATATCCCCACGACAATAGCAAGATCCCTTAGCACTCTTTTTTGTTTGTGTGTGTGTTTTTGGCTCCTGTTCCTCTCTCCTCTCTCTCATCTTTCCCATACACATCTTAGCTCCACACATCACAATCTACCCCCTCCTTCCTGCCTACCTGCACTGTGCGCTGAACATCACACTCCCAAGCAGCACAGGCACGACCTACTGGAACCTGCCCTACAGTGATTTCCAGTCCGCACTGTCAGCCCTGGTACGTGCCACAAACAACCCATCACAGCAACTCCCCTTCAGCTGGACCTGCCCTGCTGTACCATACCTGAGTGACTGACCCTGCCCACTGGACAAGGAGGTGAAAAGTATCGTGCCCACAGATGAGCAAACAACAAAGAATGCACAGCCTGCCAGCTCAGACGTAACAAAATAAAACAAAAAAGCAGGATGAAACAAACAAATCTACAATCAATAAACGAGGAAAATAACCACTGAATGCCCCAAAGACAGCAGACAATATCAAAACATTTACAAAAACAGAACAGGATCATTCCAGTAGGGGTCCAAAATAAAACACCAGATGACCTTCCAGTAGAAGAAAAGGCAACAGACATAACTGATAGGGAATTCAAATCTCTAATATCCAGAATTATCAAAGAGTTGAAGCAAAAAGCAGACAAAAATGAGGAAAAAATAGACAAATTCATGGAAAATACAGACAAAAAAATGGAAGAATTCAAGAAAATAATACAGAAACAAAATGCTAAAATAAATTCACAACTAGAAATCATACAAAAACAACAATTAGAAATCCAAAAGATAAACAAGATTTCAGAAATGGACAGTGTCATAGGATCAGCG